>NC_079216.1:57087913-57387913 GCF_029633865.1 Lampris incognitus | reverse complement strand
TGTGTATGTGTAGTACACTATTTACTACAGAGCAACTGGTATCTTGTAAGAGATGGGGCACATACGCACGTAAATGTGAAAAGGAAAAGGTCACACTGGGAACCAAACCATCTGTTCTTGGTGTGTACCTGTGACTCCGTTGTCCAGGTTGTTGTCGTCTGGCTGGAGGATCTCTTGATGTTTGTATGTGCCGTTCATTATCCGCGCTGAGGAGCCCTCGACCACGCCGTTGGTATAGTGTTCTGGCTCAATCTCCATCTCACTGTCGCTAAGCACATACATGTACATGGCCAAACACATGCATCAAGCCAACACACACACACACACACACCACAAAGAAATAGATGTGACTAGGAAAAATGCTTTACACACATGAAAAAGTGGTCAGCAGGACATGATCAAGCATTTCAGATGTATTTCAAACAAGTCATGTGCTCCATTAAAAACACTGTCATGGACATCCGGGTGATGTGGTGGTCTATTCCGTTGCCTGCCAGCATGGGGATCATCAGTTGGAATCCCCGTGTTGCCTCCGGCTTGGTTGGGTGTCCCTCCAGAAATTGGCCGTGTCTGCAGGTGGGAAACCGGATGTGGGTATGTGTCCTGGTCGCTGCACTAGCACCTCCTCTGGTCAGTCGGGGCGCCTGTTTGGGGGGAGGGGGAACTGGTGGGAATAGCATGATCCTCCCACTTGCTACTTCCCACTGGCGAAACTCCTAACTGCCAGGGGAAAAGAAGCGGCCGACAACTCTACATGTATCGGAGGAGGCATGTGGTAGTCTGCAGCTCTCCCCGGATCGGCAGAGTGGGTGGAGCAGCGCCCAGGACGGCTCGGAAGAGTGGAGTAATTGACCGGATACAATATGGGAGAAAAAGGGAGAGGGGAGAACACTGTCACTCCACATGACAATATTAGCAAATGTTGCCTCAGCAAACAGCTTGGGGAAAGATAAAAATTAACGGAGATAATACACAAAAACTATAGTTTAATACTAAGTTACAGACCTGTAACTTAAAAATGTGTTCGTTTGATGTAGGTGTAGAAGGACACCTATCAGCACTGACAGACTGACATGGCCAGAACTAACAGTTGTCAACAGTGCTGTCGATGATAGTTCATCTTATTATTATCATTATCATTATTATTATTTCTTTCACGTTTCCTGTTTTACATCTTGTAGAGCCGGGTCCAAACTGTGGACCTGAGGCACTATAGGGTAGATGTCACTTGATTGACAGTGCTCGTCATAATATGTGGGCTATTCCGAGTAGGGCAATCTTCTGGACTGCACAGATGTTGCTGTTTGCTGGGATATGGTTGGTGAACTTTTCCATTCCCTTCTTCATGAGTCTTAGAGCTCCGATGACCACTGGTGTTGTTTCGGTCTTCATTCCCCACATCCTGTTGATTTCAATCTCTAGGTCTTTGTACTTGGTCAGCTCCTCTGTGACTTTCACGGAGGTGGTTTTTTTTCGGATGGCATTGCCATGTCGATGAGCATACACCTCTTTTCCTTCCTGTCCTTGATAACGATGTCGGGCTTGTTGGCTTTTATCTCTCTGTCAGTGTGGATTGGCATGTCCCAGAGGATTGTGACATCATTGTTCTCAGTGACCATTTTTGGCTGATGTTCGTACCACTTCTCAGTCGTCTTGATCTTGTAACTCCTGCAGATCTTGTAACTCCTGCAGATGTGTAATGAATGCCTGCAGAGATGGCTGTGCTGTGTTGTGCTCCTGAAGTTTTCATCAATACAAAAGTAAACAAATCCTGTGTGTGCTTGTTTCATGTAGTCAAGATACCACATATTTTATATAATAATAATAATAATATAATAATAATAATAATCATATTATTATTATTGTTGTTGTCATCATTATTATTATTATCATCTTATTATTATTATTAGGTTATCAGCTGCAGCTGTGTTTATCCTGCCATGCTAACATCACAGAGTACCAAGACCAGCTTGCCATGTTTTTAACCTGTAGATGTCAGCAGACTCACTAAAATAGTTAAACCGATATAGATTAACTCTACATAAAAAGAGGTTGTAAGAATGAAATACATTCCTGTCCTGTCATGGGACCTTTTAAGCTAGATGGAACTCATTCTGTGGATATTGACGGACGTCGTGCTGTCAGATATGATACAAGGGCCGGGTTCCATTCAGTGAATGAGAACATCACAAATTCATGGAAATTACAGGTAAAATTCACGGGGCGTTGACTCAAGGTTATGGTGGGCCATTTGATAAGGCGAATGTTGGAAAATGTGCGTAAAAGCAAAAAAGTGGCACCCTCCTGTCTCTCGAATGCTGTGAAGGCATCCTTCCATCAGTCAGGACATTGAAGATAATGTGACTGTATCTAACTGTGCGACTATTAGGCCAAGCGTTGCTGCTCATGGGCACATGGGACCAATTCACTTTCCCTGAAAAAATAAATTTTCGAAAACAAACAAAAAACAAACAAACATATTCAACACACTCACTGCAACAAAAGTTGAAAATATTCTATTTCTGCAGGGAAAAAGATGAGACTGAGTTTTGATGGCTTTCCACTTGTGACTCCTAAGCAGTTGAAGGTGTAGAAATGAACCAGCAAGGACGGTCAGGCTGCGACAAGCCTCCCTACCTGGTTTCTTGGGTACTGTTGGCGCTGTGCGGTTGGCTCTTGGTGGAGTCGGAGGAGTTGGACTCAGAGTAGTTGACGGAGGAGGGGGAGGAGGAGGAGGAGGAGGAGGCTGAGGAGGAGACCCCTGGGTACTTGCTGCTGCTGCTCTTTGACTTGCTGGAGGGAGTCACCCCATTACTGCAAGTAGGGCTGTCTGCTCCTAGAGAGCAGAGGAGACAGACAGACAGACAGACAGACAGACAGACAGACACAGACACACACAGACACACACACACACACACACACACACACACACACACACACACACACACACACACACACACACACACACACACACACACACACACACACACACACACACACACACACACACACAGTTTGGACAAGGTACGCTTTTAGATATGGGTTTGTCTAGTGTGGTGTGTGCATGTCCATCTCAAGTATTCACTGTGTTACATGGCACCTTAAGCCTGATTACTACAAGACAGAGACTTTTACTTTTCTTTTATTAATGATGAGTACATCAACACTGATAGGAAAAAAGGGTAAAAAAAAAACCCACAAAGCCAAAAATGGGAAAAAATAAGACCGTTTTTTTTTTAGGAAAAAAAACAGATTTCATAAAATCCTTCAAACAATGACTCTGCAATGAATATCGAGAGACAGACAGACAGACAGAGAAAGACAGAGAGAGAGAGAGAGAGAGAGAGAGAGAGAGAGAGAGAGAGAGAGAGAGAGAGAGAGAAACAGACACAGACAGAAAGACAGAAAGACAGAGAGGAGAGAGAGACAGAGAGAAGAGAGACAGACAGACAGAGAGACAGAGGAGTGAGAGAGTGAGAGACAGAGAGAGAGGAGAGACAGAGAGACAGAGAGAGAGGTGAGAGAGAGAGAGAATGCATATATTCACATGTGTGTGTGTGTGTGTGTCTGTGGGTACCTCCGCCATGCAAGTGTGTGTTGGCGGCTCCGTGGTGGGGGCTGAGACTGGGTGAGCCAGGGTAACTGTCCTGGGACTTGGGGGAGCGGATGCTAAAACAGCGAACTTCGCTGTCGGTACCATTTACCATCTCCACAAACTGACGACACCTGGGAGGCAGGAAATACTGGAGTCAACACACTGGACTTCGCCATCCATCCATCTATCCATCCATCCATTATCCAAGCCGCTTATCCCGATCAGGGTGGCAGGATGCTGGAGCCTATCCCAGCAATCAGTGGACTGCAGGCTGGGAGACAACCTGGACATGCTGCCAGTCCATCACAGGGCTAACACCCACACACACAAACATTCACACCTAGGGACAATTCAGTATGACCCTGACGCCTAAAACGTTGGGGTACACTGTATACCTCAGTCTACAAGTCGGCAAGACGTGGGAATGGTGCAATCACGCAATGCAATATTTGGGAGGAATAGCTGTAATTTCATAAAAAGATGGAGCATTCCTCCATGAAAGGGTTGCTCAAACGTCAGTGCAAGGTCACTTGTAGAAAACAAACGCATTCACCAAGAGAAAAGCAAACAAGTCAGAAAATGCTTCCTCCACTGAAAACTGCAAGATACAGTCAGTGTTTCAAAGACAGCCACTTCTTCAGGGAAACTAACTCTCTCCGAGGTCTGAACCAATGTTTTGTGTTTTGGTTGCTATATTAAATTACAACTGGTTTTCACTCTGTTCTGTATTTGCTGCTGTAATTGTTAACATGTGTTCAGTAATATTAGCGGTTCCCCAGAATTGAACAAAAGGAAAAAACAAAGAACACCACTGTCAATAACTGAGTGATTGAGAGCAGCATATTAACTCTGGAGCGGCACGACGGCGCAGTGGTTAGTGCGGTCGCCTCACTGCAAGAAGGTCCTGGGTTCGAGCCCTGGGGTAGTCAAACCTTGGGGGGTCATCCCGGGTCATCCTCTGTGTGGAGTCTGCTTGTTCTCCCCGTGTCTGCGTGGGTTTCCTCTGGGGGCTCCGGTTTCCTCTCACAGTCCAAAGACATGTAGGTCAGGTGAATCGGCCGTACTAAATTATCCCTAGGTGTGAATGTGTGTGGATGTGTGCCGGCCCTGTGTGATGGTCTGGCGGCCTGTCCAGAGTGTCTCCCCGCCTGCCACCCAACGACTGCTAGGATAGGCTCCAGCATCCCCACGACCCTGAGATCAGGATAAGCGGTTCGGATAATGGATGGATGGATATTGACTCTTCAGATGAAGACTAAAGGGTAAAATTCAAGTAGGAATGACCGATACTGTGGAGATTTTAAGCACTCACAGTTTTCATTATAATATTTTGCAGGAGTGCAACCCTGAAACATGACACTGAGATGAAACGTTTCGTAGCATCCATCGCCTTTAGTAAAGTTTGCCTTAATTTCTAGGCAGACGGCTCCTCTCAGATGACTTGGCAGGAAGTGTCCATGTCGGTCCCTTTGGCTGTTTGGCTGTTCTCAATAAAGCATCCATGCAAATTGTTGAGCCACAAAGTTTTAATTTTCAGCATGCTCTTCTGGGTAATTCCTTTAAAGATGAACAAACCGGTTGACTGCACCCCCGCCCACCCCCCTCGGAACTGAAGTTTCCAAATGATACTGCTGAGTCGTATCGAATTAAGCATACCCCTACCCTGTTTTAAATGATGGAGATGGAATCAATCATGTGACACCCTTTCGCTCTGCTCTCACAAACTCTGTGCTACACCCACTTCTTGGCTTACAGGGTCCGGGCTCACGAAGGGTTGTGTATGGCCGTGCACGTTAAAGTTGCGGTGACGTTGCATCTATTAATTTTTTTTTGATTTTGAGATACTTGATTGAGCCCCGCAGGGAAATTACACTCTGCATTTAACCCTTCCTAGCCGTGTACCTAGGAGCGGTGGGCAGCTGCCGTGCAGCGCCCGGGGACCAACTCCAGTTCTTCTCTCCATTGCCTTGCTCAGGGGCACAGACAGGAGTATTAACCCTAACGTGTGTGTCTTTTTGATGGTGGGGGAAAATGGGAGCACCCGCAGAAAACCCACCGCAGACACGGGGAGAACATGCAAATGCCACACAGAGGACGACCTGGGATGACCCCCAAGGTTGGACAACCCCGGGGTTTGAACCCAGGACCTCCCTAATAATTCTAATATAACTATAATTTTAATAAAATTTCCTTTGGAAACTGACAATTTTGATCTTTTTTTTTTTCTTCTTCAAATCCCTTCAATTCTGAATCCAACAAGTGAAAAGAATAATACTCCTGGATTTGTATTCCATTTTGTGACGATGCAGGCCTACAAAAGCAATGGCGGGCCTTTGTTTAAGTGTGAACGATACGTTTAAGTCATGATTTGGTAATGCTGTGACTGAATTCTAACTTACTTCAACATGAATAGGAGGTTGGGGTTGTGTTCTAGCAGGCCAGGATAGAGCTGCTGAGTGGCCTCTATGGCCTCACCCACCCGTCCTGCCAACACCAGCTTTTGTATTCCTATTAAACAAACCAAAGAGAACTGTATAAGAAAATAATTAGAAAACATTTGGGTTTGAAGCTTCTTTGGAATTGATGGAGGATGATTCATGCATAGCAAGGACAATTTGTTTTAAATCAGTGCCTACAGTTGAAATACTGTATGTTTCTTACTTTGTCTGTTCTTTATAGACGTCTGATCCTCTTGTATCATGGTCTCAGTGGCTCTGGCAAAGGCTGTTGCTGTGGCACAGTACCCATGATGCACCAGGTAGCTGGACACCATACTGAATAAAAATAAATAAATACAGGTTCAGGGATTTGACATGTGCAGTCTCAAGTCTGTGTGTGTGTGTTCCCCCCCCCCTTTTTTTTCCAGTTGTACTTGGCCAATTACCCCACTCTTCCAAGCCATCCCAGTTGCTGCTCTACCCCCTCTGCCAATCTGGGGAGGGCTGCAGACTACCACATACTTCCTCCAATACATGTGGCGTCGCCAGCCGCTTCTTTTCACCTGACAGTGAGGAGTTTCACCAGAGGGACGTAGCACGTGGGAGGATCACACTATTCCCCCCAGCTCCCCCTCCCCCTGAACAGACACCCCGACCGACCAGAGGAGGCGCTAGTGCAACGACCAGGACACATACCCACATCCAGCTTCTGACCAGCAGACACGGCCAATTGTGTCTGTAGGGACGCCCAACCAAGGCGGAGGTAACACAGGGATTCGAACCGGCGATCCATGTGTTGGTAGGCAACAGAATAGACTGCCACGCCACCTGGATGCCCAAGTCTGTGTGTTTTATAGTGTGTATGTGTATCTGGAATCTATGGAAATCCAGGTATGGTAATAGAACAAGTTTTAAGAATGAGTTTTACGACCTCATCTTTAATGTGGTGGCTAACTACATGTCCATAGTATGTTTGAATGTTTGCGTTGAATCGTCTTACTTCTGCAGAACTGCCTGCCACTCCCCAAGTCTCTCCCCAATGGGAAAGCGTGCGATCATGCCATGGATCTTGGCTCGCCATTCACTCATGTAGTCCTCAATGTCAAAGACGAAAGGCTGCTGGCCAAAGTTAGCGTCTACAATTTCCCCCGGGGTCTGAAGCCCTACTGTAGGGTACAGATTGGGCTGTAGGACAAAAAAAGGTCAATTAAAATCCCTCGCAGCATAGCTGAGATTTTTTTTTCTAGGTCATCAATTCAGAATTGTATTAGGATAGTGAAAGATACAGAATATGGTATCTACATTTGGGATAAAATCATGATCAAGTAGAATCCCAACAAGACAAAAAAGTGGAGCACTGACTTGTTGGTTGATACTCGATGGTTGGAGCGGTGTTGATTACAGAAGCTGGCATATTTCATAAAACTGATATGCTAGCTAGTCTTACTTAAACCGTCTTGATGCGATACCTTTCAAAGGATGGACATGTGTTTTTTTGTTGGATGCTGATGACCTTAACACGATAAGAAAATCAACACCGGCTCCACACACAGGCACTGTAACCTTATTATGGACGTCCTCATGTAGAAGTCAACATTAAATTCTGAGCCATACCAACCCCTGTGGCCCCTGACCACAAAGTTAAGTTACCCTGGACAAACACCTTGTCCACACAGTTTTTTTATGGGAATCTGTATTACGTTACTCGGGAATATTTGGAATCAAAAGCGTCGGATGGGTTAAATATTACAATGACACCTGAACACCAAACTATGCCATAGCACGTGCTAAGAGATGTAGAACAACATGTGAAAGTTGGAAATACCAGCAAAACACACCGAGTCACCTTTAATATGTGTTACTTGGTTAGCAATGAAATATATACACACTAGTGTACTTCTATAAACTATCAATAGGGTTACTGCATCCCACAAATGAAATGAACCTGTAGACAAAATGCGCGAGAGAAAAATTATCCCCCTTACAAAAAAAAAATCCTAATCCGCCAATTAAAATTAGCTATGGTCTACACTGGTACTGCCACATAAATACGGTCTCCAAGCTGAAGCATTTTTAGCTCTGTAAGTTACAGCAGAAGCAACACCTGACCCAAACACTGTTGTTCAAATGTGCTCAGAGCACCAAAGCTACTGAACACACAGCACAGTTAGTAAACTACTCAGTACATCCAACGCATCATGTAGTAATAATGTGAGCTGATACTTACAGGGAGGTCTGTGAAGGCTACACCTGGAATAAGGGGAGAAAAAAAACAGTTTAAGTTTAGTGAAACAGATTGCTCACTATGACCGTATCTGGTCCGTAAATATTAATATCATGATTACAAGCAGCCACTATTCTAGTATTTTGAGTCCTAAGAGTTTATCTAATTTTACAATATAAAACCTCCTTAGTAACCTAGGCTGATGCCATTTTTGGTGTAAAAGCAAGTGTTGTTGATGAGGTTAACGCAGCAGCCAATCACGTCGCCCGTGGTGAAGGTGGGGCCATACGGTTGGCCGGTCCCCGAGGAGCAGAAGGAGTGGCCATCATCTCCATGGTAACCATACGAGTGCTTGTCCCACCCTGAAATGGGACAAGGATTAGGATTAGGATATTACTGTGACACTCGTGAAAAAATTTGAGCGCTTGTCTCTGGATCCAGATCTTAAGTGGAGATCAAGCAGAGCGCAGATCTAGCCCACTAAACCAGACTGACAAGAGTGCCGACTAAACCAGACTGACAGACACAGCAGAAGACACACACAATGTTTTCTCGCAAGGAGGTTTGTTCAGACGTCTTATTCACGGACATTCTGGCTTGTTTCAAAAGTATTTCAGTGACGGTCACACAGTGGCTGACGAAAGAGTCGCTAAAGGTTTTTTAACAAGCACACTCTCTTTTTCAGAGCCGCCCTGCTTCACATTCATATGGCTACAAAGATTAGCAACTGGGAGCTGCCCAGTGTAACCACAGCCCTCTCTGTCTGCCCACTGGGGCGGGGAGAGGTTAAGCCCCCTTGCAGAGAGAACTTTAAACAGTAGATTTCAAGGGCGAAAGTAGTGTTTCACATTCAGTTCCTCTGCTCGATTTACTGTCCCCTAAACCACTAAAATTTCACACACACACAGCCTCTGAAATATACGATGTAATTCTCTGCATGACCAGCAGGGGACTCTAGTCTGAGCAGAACCTGGTCAGTGTTTGCTCATCAGTACAGCGGTACATGGAGCGCAACAAGGAGACCAATGGAAAGGGGAGATGACGTCATGTGCTGGTCAGTATACGAGCAGACATACTGGTCGTCTTAGTATTGACTGGCTAATGTGTCACGTGCCAGTTACCCAGTCAATCAGCAAACAGCTCTCTATAAAGAAAAAAAAAAGATGATTTGCTTGATTTTTGAATTTTTATTTGAAATGACAATGGACCTAACCCCTCATGGGTCCAAAAGTTGTTCTACTTTCTTTGCCAACTGTAATGCCAGCTGTCAAAATGCGAGCTGAAAACAAGTTTGCCTAGCTGATAAACTGACTGGAGACCGCAGGGTTTAATCTGAGGGCAGTAAATCAACTACATGCACAGCCATTGTCACTCATTCAAGTCTAATAGTGACGTGTTATAGGTCATACATTTTTTGTCTACACAAGAGAAGTGCGACAACAACACTGTCAGGCCGCAAACGGACTACTATAAGCAGGTGTTGCACAAAATAGTTTCCCCACAGCTAAACTCTTACACCACAAACCAAATGAAAGGGTGCACAACTCTGGACTACGTGACCCTGATTTTCTCCCTTTTTTTTCATCCATAAAGTAAACACCGCATTTTCCAATGCAAGAAAAACATTTAGCAGGTGTTTCTGGCTGCAAATGACTTGCAGCGAGCGGTCTACTGTTTAGTTCATCTCGAGTTTTTGCTAAACAAATAAAAGCCGCTGCACACATTTCCATACTGATAATGGCTGGCGGTGGTACAGAAGAGGCATTGTTGCATTGCTAAAAGACAAACAAAGTAAAAAAAAATTAAAAAAGGGAAGATTTACAAGGGGAAGGGAGACAAAGACGTCGCCACGACCACTTCACTTCTTCCTCAAACTTACAGCTACCTGCCTTTTTTCTCCTGCATCTGGCGACCATGGCGAAGATGTCGACCATGGCGAAGATGTAATAAAACACTGTTGCGTCATTTCGTCTGGGGCAAATGAGCAAATTCAAAAGCGTTCCAGATTTGAATATTCGTGGATATTCACAAAGTTTTTCTCACATACAGCAGGAACAGAAAGCGCCACAAAGGACATTTGCTTGCATGTAAATCTTTAGGGTTGAAGCTTTAACCACAGCACAAGTAGTTGGGATGTTGTAAACGCTTTAGATGATAAGCTACACTTCAGCTGTTTTAAACTGCCGCACTGTGAGAAGGAGAAATCTCAGTGTTTGCCGGGTGGGGGTGGGATGCCATTATAAAAGCGAGAGTTGAGATTATGTACGGTAAAGTATAAAATGTTCTAGACATATGGAGTATAACAAGAGGCAACAGGGCTCTCGGTTCAGCAAGCCCGAGATGTACGCGGAAACCTTATTTGTAAATCAGTCCACCCATTATCCAAACCGCTTATCCTGCTCTCTGGGTCACGGGGATGCTGGAGCCTATCCCAACAGTCATTGGATGGCAGGCAGGGAGACACCCTGGACAGGCCGCCAGTCCATCACAGGGCCGACACATTCACACCTAGAGACAATTTAGTATGGCGGATTCACCTGACCTACATGTCTTTGGACTGTAGGAGGAAAGTGGAGCACCCGGAGGAAACCCACACAGACACAGGGAGAACATACAAACCGCACACAGAGGACAACCCAGGACGACCCCTAAGGTTGGACTATCCCGGGGCTCAAACCCAGGACGTTGTTGCTGTGAGGCGACCGCGCTAACCACTGCACCACCTTGCCACCCTTGTGAGGCGAGGTTTATTTACAATGAGCTCATCGTAAATCTAGCTACATGGATACAACAATCTTCTCATCATGCCTCCATTTGTTGTTGTTTTTTTTTTAATAAGATTTGAATTTGGAAGAATTGCTTCTTGCTGAACTGACTTCATTGAATCGAGCTGATCCGGAGCCTTGCACTGCACAATGCACACAAGCGTCCCAGCTTCTGTTTGCTTCTGAGCCAATCTGTCAGGTCCTCTGCTCAATCAGAGCCGGCCTGGCACTGCCAAAAACACAAGCGGGGTTACTGAAAGTAGGCCGGTGTGTGAACTGCGATACTAGATGTGTACTTGCAGATGTGTGTGTGTGTGTGTGTGTGTGTATGAACATGTGTGTGTTTACAAGAGGGACAAATTATTAGCCTTGATGTGTGGACTTGTGTTTGCATCGGTTTACTCGTGCAGGAGCCCTCCCTCATCTGTGTGAGTACTCAATACAATATACCGTGTGTGTGTGTGTGTGTGTGTGTGTGTGTGTACATGAGTGCATACACATGTGTCTGTGCATGCCTCTGGGCATGCTTATGTGCATTCTGGTGTACTCAGTTGCATGTATGCATGTGTGCGTGTGCGTGTGCATGTGTGTGCGTGTGTGTGGTAAGGTATTAGATTAATCTGCTGACAGGGATATTGCCTCTAAAGCCAGGCTCACTGCTCCAACATGCTAATGAAATGGGCACGCCTCCATGGCAGGATCAGACACAGAGGTCAGCAATGGGGAACATTGTACTATTAAGGAACACACACACACACACACACACACACACACACACACACCCTGGCATGCATGCACGTGCACACACACATACACTGCTATTAACACACGGATGTGCACAGACAGACACAAACGCCGACCTGCACAAACACATGTATGGCTACATAAACACGCACACAGACACACAAAGATACACAAACAAAAACACAAATAAACATGGAAAACAGTAAGACAGACCCAATACAAGTGCACATAGTTCAGGACACAATGCGCTGGCATACAAACACAGTCAGCGTTAACTCAATCAGCAGTAATCGGTCAAGCAGGGCTACGCACCATCTGTGGTGGAATCCTAGCAACCAAAAATATTTCCATAACCAACGTGCGAGCGGGCCTTAAAAGAGTAAATCCATCCACACAGCCCCACTTCAATCTGTTCCAGCCACGCTGTGACATTCGACACAACCGAATCAAGAGGGAACCAAGTGAATGACCTGTGTAAAGTGTGTGTGTGTATCAGAGATAAAGACTGAGTGTGCAAGTACAGTACGGGATCGGGAGTCTGCCGAATTGGCTGGATGAGTCCGTGGCATTCCACAAACCTCAGCCACCGGGCAAACCTTGACTAGCCAATGGACAGGTCAGACAGACCGGGTGCACGTGATTGGTCGGAACAGGGCAGTGGTCTGACTGGCCAGGAGAGACATGGGACTTTAGTCGGCCTCTCGGCTGCAACATGGCTGCCATGCTTCCTCCTATGTCATCAGAGCCCACTGAACCATTCACTGACCTCAGTGTGTGTGTGGGTGTGTGTTCTTGTATTTCTGACTTTGTGAGGACCAATATAAGATTTTAACCATCAGACTTGAGACTTTTTTCTTTTTTTGCTAAGTGAGGACATTGTGGCTGGTTCTCACTTCTTTAAGGGTCTATTTTAGGGTTAGGGTTTGGGTTTAGGGTTAAGGTTAGAATTAGGATTAGGTTAAGTTTAGGGCAAGAGTTAAGGTCAGGCATGTAGTTATGACGGTTAAGGTTAAGGTAAGGTTTAAGGTCAGGAATGTAGTTATGATGGTTAAGGTTAGGGTTAAGGTCAGGAATGTAGTTATGATGGTTAAGGTTAGGGTTAAGGTCAGGCATGTAGTTATGATGGTTAAGGTTAGAGTTAAGTGCCAGGGAATGAATGTAGTTAATGAAGGGACCTCACAAAGATAGAAGTACAAGAATGTGTGTGTGCGTGTGTGTGTGTGTGTGTGTGTGTGTACTGGGAGAGGGAGGATTGGGAGGACAAGAAAAGCGATAAAGTGAAACTTGGGAGGAGGATAAGGGAGATTGGGGGGGGGGGGTTGATTAGGAAGGATTGCTTATTTTACTTTTTCACCGTTACCTGTGAATCCATTTCCTAATGTCTATTCATTAGTATGTTAACTAGTAGCATTAGATACTTATTAGATTATTACACATTATTATTAGTAGTATTATTATATTATTGGCGGCACAGTGGCACAGTGGTTAGCGTGGTTGCCTCACAGCAAGAAGGTCCTGGGTTCGAGCCCCGAGATAGTCTATTCTCGGGGGTCGTCCCGGGTCGTCCTCTGTGCGGAGTTTGCATGTTCTCCCCATGTCTGCGTGGGTTTCCTGCGGGTTCTCCGGTTTCCTCCCACAGTCCAAAGACATGTAGGTCAGGTGAATCCACCATACTAAAATTGTCCCTAGGTGTGAATGTGTGTGTGAGTGTGTGTGTGTGTGTCGGCCCTGTGTGATGGCCTGGTGGCCTGTCCAGGGTGTCCCCCCACCTGCCACCCAATGACTGCTGGGATAGGCTCCAGCATTCCCGCGACCCTGAGAGCAGGATAAGCGGTTTAGATAATGGATGGATGGATATTATATTATTATATGAGATACCTATTAGATACTAGACACCCGTGTCTTAAGTCATTTAACTAGCAGCTGTATGCTTCTCTTACAAGTATACTTTTCTTCTCTTAAGCTTCTCTTCTCTTACTGTGCACATGTATATCTATCTATCTATCTATCTATCTCTACACACGCACGCACGCACGCACGCGCACACACACACACACACACACACACACACACACACACACACACACACACACACACACACACACACACACACACACACACACACACACACACACACGTGTAACTGAGACCAATATGCCAAGTCAAGTTCCCTGTATGTGATTGCACTTTGCCAAAATAAAACCCGGGACTCTAAAAACTCTGCCACTAAATAGGAACATCATTACATTACTGACAACCCACATTTTGAGCCATGTCTCCGGTCGGCGATCTGATGGCAGTTATATTGTAGACACAGTTCACCACATGCACCAGACGTTTATAATCAGGTAGACAGGGACGCAGATAAGCATTCAGAGTCTTCCTCTGCCTGCTTCGTAAATGTTTTGGAATCTCTGGAGTCTTTGTTTAGTGGACTCGCCGAGTCCACACAGTTTCAGGGTCACCTGGATGAGATCATCTAGAACAGTGGTTCTCAACCTTTTTGGGGTCCTGGACCCCCTGTGTATTTTTGATCTACCCTGAGGACCCCTCCACCTGATCTTGGGGGAGGGGGGTTGCAATTTGATAGAAACAGTAGAAACTGCATTTTAAATTGCATTATAGCATTTATTCACTCTTTGGGGCAAAAATAAGAGCTTTCAGTTGTAACTTAGATATAGTTAACAAAATAGAATTCTTATGCAGTAACTTTCAGATATAGTTAACAAAACAGAATATGTATTCATAAACTTTCAGATATATGTAACAACGGAATTTTTATGCAGTAACTTTCAGATATATGTAACAACAGAATTTTTATGCAGTAACTTCCAGAAATATGAAACAAAACAGAATTTTTATGCACTCTGCAAGAACAAAAACAAACATAAGTATGAAATCTCAATGGATATTGTATAGTTAAGTCTTAGTTTTGTCTGTAGAGGCAGATGGTGTGTGTGTTTTCAAAGCAAAGCATCCTCACTGTTTGTGTGCCACTTGGGTGTGGTGTGGTGTGGTGAAAAGTTCATGTGTGGTGAGGTATGCTGTGTAACCGTTAGTGAGACACTTGTACTTGTCTGCCACTCATGAGTTTCTCTAACCTGGGTTGAATAGTGGCAACAGCTGTAATGATACCTCTCTCTTGAAGTCTGTTTCTCTGTTTGGTCTTTATGTGTGTCAGAGCTGAGAAAGTGACCTCACACAAGTATGTAGACCCGAATGGCTCCAACTGGTAGAGAGCCTCTTTTGCAAGCTCTGGGTACTCCTTCTCCACACAGCACCAAAACTGTGTTAGTGATGTCTCTGAAAACTTCAGTCTGAAGCCACTGTCTGAAGACAGGTCAATGAGGCTCTCATGGAGTTGCTCTGGTGCTGTATCCATGCTGCTGGGCATGAATGGCCTGCGTATCCAGTCATGTCTAGTACACATGTCCTCAATGTCTGGGAAGTAGGATTGAAACTCAGCTGACAGTTTGGCCAAGTGCATTTTTACAGTTTTCAAAATGTTCTGCTTCATGTTCTGTTTCATGTCAGCTATCCAAGAGTTAAGCTGAGGGAAATTACTGACATCCCCCTTTTCACACTGTCTCAACCAGAGGTCAGTTTTCCTCATGAATGCTGAAACTTTATCAAACATCTGAAGAACAGTTTTATCATCACCTTGCAAGCTCGTGTTCAACTCATTCAGACGGCCAAAAACATCAGCAACGTAAGCCAGGTGAGCCAACCAGGTCTGGTCTTCAAGTTTAGCAGCCAGAGGATGTCAATGCTAGGAGAGGAAATCGCGCACCTGCTCTCTCAGTTCCCATAGTCTCTGTAGTGTTTTCCCCCTTGATAGCCAACGTACGTCTGTATGTAGCGGCAGCTGATGATGGTCACCGCCTGTTTCGTCGAACAGCTTGTGGAACAGTCTTGCGTTGAGAGGTCGTGATTTAATGAAGTTAATCACTTTCACAGCGTCAGTCAAAACACTGTCCAGTTCTGGGCTCATGCGTTTTGAAGCCAACGCTTCTCTGTGAATTATGCAGTGCATGCTTTGGATGTTGGGGTTTACCTGCCTGATGCGAGAGATAACTCCGCGGTGCCGACCAGTCATAGACGCTGCCCCGTCTGTGCATACATGCGAGCAGCGCTTCCAGTCCAACGTGTGCTCCGTGAAAAAACAGTCAATCAAATTAAAAATGTCCTCACCCGTAGTTTTTTCAGGTAGTGGCTTGCAGAAGACGATGTGTTCAACTATATCGTTGACTGTGTCATCTTTGAAACGAGCAAACATGACCAACTGGGCTTCTCCATTCACATCAGTAGACCCGTCTAGCTGTACTGAAAAAGAGCCCGCTCTTTTCAGTTTATTGGTCACCTGCTGAACAATGTCACCAGCCATCTCATCCACTCTGCGGCGGCATGTTGTGTCGTTAGACAGCGGTACTGACCGGATTGCATCTGCTGCTTTTTTATCCACCATAGTTTCAGCTAGGGTAGCTGCTGCTGGTGCAATTAGCTCCACTGCTATTGTATACGGCTTTTTAGCTTTAGCGATTAGCAAAGCTACCTGGTAAGATGCTTGAAGGGAAGTTGCTGAAGTCTGACTTGCGGCACGCATGTGATTTTGCGCTCCCCTGAACTCCGACAATTTTCGTTTGAAGAAGTCAGCAGTCTTGCCCACTGATGACTGGTGCCTGGTGCTTAGGTGCCGCTGCAGGTGTGCCGGTTTCATGGCGTGGTTTGACGGTACCTCTCCGCATAAAAAACACAGAGGCTGCTGAGGTTCCGAATCAGTTGCCGTAAATCCAAATAATATGTAATCTTCTTTGTAAAGTCTCTTTTTGCTGTCTTGTTTTGGTTTTCTTTTCGGGTGGCCCCGAGTCTCCTTCGTCCGTTTTTTTTTAATTTGAACCATCTCTCCATGTTGTCACGACTTCTTCTTCTTCTTCTTTTTCTTCTTCTTCTTCGTGTAACTGTGCTTATCATCTTCTTCTTTGTTTGTTTATAACATTAGCTTAATTTCAAATGCTAACCTGAATCTTGCAAGTTACTGAGTTTTCCCACAACACCTTCCTGCAGATGTTTCACAATAAAATCATTATTAAGAAATGAATGGTGTACGCCCACTGAAACAGTAGGGGGCTCATAATTTGGAAACGGATGCAGATCGTGTTAAGTTTGTATTAACAGCGTCATGCAGTAACTTTTAACAATGCAAACGGGAGCGAGATCTCTTATTAAAATACAATAAATTACACTTGTGAAACAGATGTAATTAGAGAAAAAAGTCCTGTTACCCTTTATAGTTTAGGTAGATAAAGGTCTCAGTCACATTTGAGTAAAATAATCCTATTTCTATAAATGTCATAGGATCTTTTTTTTTAAAGATATTTTATTTTCACGGACCCCTTGCAATTATACCACGGACCACTAGGGGTCCGCGGACCCCCGGTTGAGAAACACTGATCTAGAAGACACATCTTTGCAACTGCAAACTAGACGACGCCTTGCAGTCTGAGGCTTTTTGTGTGAGGTCGTAATATATCCTCTTTATTTTAGATTCCCCAACCCCCCCCCAACTTTTCTCCCCAATTGTACTTGGCCAATTACCCCAATCTTTCGAGTCGTCCCGGTCGCTGCTCCACCCCCTCTGCCGATCCGGGGAGGGCTGCAGACTACACACATGCCTCCTCCGACACATGTGGAGTCGCCAGCCGCTTCTTTTCACCTGACAGTGAGGAGTTTCGCCGGGGGGACGTAGCGCGTGGGAGGATCACACTAATGTCCCTAGTCCCCCCCCCTTGCCCCCGAACAGGCGCCCTGACCGACCAGAGAAGGCGCTAGCGCAGCAACCAGGACACATACCCACATCCAGCTTCCCACCTGCAGACACGGCCAATTGTGTCTGTAGGGATGCCCGACCAAGCCGCAGGTAACACGGGGATTCGAACCAGCGATACCCGTGTTGGTAGGCAATGGAATAGACTGCTACGCTACCCGGACACCCTATATCCTTCGTTTTAAGGTGAGGGACTCGGGCAGGAATTATATAAAGTTACTGTAAAAAAGAAAAATCAACGACAACAAAAAAATGGTTAATTGATCTATTTTTATCTTACAGTCAACTCAGTTTGTATCTCTCGTTCTATGGACTGGATTTTGGTTCCTCGTCAGGCTCAAAGATACTTTTGTTGGAAAAATATTGTCAAATTACCAAAGTTTATAATTTGAACATTACCTCACAATTTGTGGGTCTTTATGTAGATTTGGCACACAATAAAGGTAATACCGCCTAGGCTCGATCTAAATTTAAACAGAGATATTTTGGGGTCAGACTGGGTTCAGGTTTTCAAGCTACCACACTCGTGTGCCATTCATCCATATGACTGCTCACTGACATGTCCTGGCTGCTGGGCGGGCTACTGCTGTGCATCCGAAACCCACATCCAGTTACAGCGACGCCCCATGTCCTCGTCTCCCCTGCCACCACGTCTCACTTAAACCCCATACATGCTGGCGCTGCTCCAGCTTCTTGCATATTTGCCGTTCTCCACAGAATCCATCTCTTGTTATGCTCCACATTTCCGGCTTCCCGAGCTACTTTTGTTGAGATGCTTAAGCTGCCTCCGTTCATTCATTAACTACCCCCCCCCCACAAATCCAGCTCATCGACGTCTCTTACAAACTTGACCCGGGTTGACAACACCTATATATCCACTATTGTACCCCTCCTCTGATGCCGCGCTTGAGGTTTCTCCCATTTTACCCCCTGAAAATTTTTTTTTCCCCTCCCTGTGGATTATTTTCTCATCAGAACCGAGCGTCTAAAGACAGACGGCATTGTCCATTGTCCCTTCCTCTGCCTACCTGTCTCTCTCCTATTTTACGTAAAGTCTTCTGAGACCGTAACAACGGTTTACGGTTACACATTCTTGACTTTTCTTTTTAAAAAAACCATGCGCCAAACTCGCTTTTCATTGCAATTAAATGAGAAACGTTTCCTGTGTAGTGTAAAGCCTCGCAGTTCACACCAGAGCTCCCGACACTGTCCCTGCGGCGGCTTGATTATGTTCGGAGACAATGCGGTCCAAGGGCCGAAGCCATACGACACAATAATTACACAGTGCAGGTCAAAGTGCAGCCCAGCCCCTACAGAGCCTCTGAGCTGTATGATCCATGGCCGTCAAGAATATCATATGTGCAGCCAAAACTGAACAGAAGGAAATAACATTGCAGGATGTTTTTCATCTCAGCTTGCCAAAGCGCTGGTCCAATCTAGTTGGTAACTGGCTGAGATTCTGGCGTCGGGCCAGACCTTGTGAATACCTACTTTGGCCCATCTCCCCCCCCCCCGCTACAATAATGGCCTCGGCTACACTTGTCACTTCAATGCAGCCTCTGTCATCAGAACGCACAAATCACAACACAACTGGGTGCGTCTACACTTGACCATAAATGCAATCTCTTTGGTTGGATTGTGTGCACGTGCAGTCGGTTCTCCTCCCAGGTCTCCGTGGTGATGGTGGTCACTACTTGGACGCTGCCTGCCATTCCTCTCATCACATTTTCTTTTTATAAATCGATATAATTTTTTTTTTTTAATTTTTTTTACATGATGATGCTGGTTGCGTGGCTTGGTCCTGGACTGTTCCGATGGCGTCTGGACACTGCTTGGCATCCTGTGCATGATATTCTTCATAAATCTTAGAAGTCCCTTATAATTGTGTTATCCTCTTTCAATGTTGTATTGTGTAAACTACGTAAACACAGCATCCGTTGCACGTTGTCCGTCTTGGGAGAGAGATCCCTCCTCTGTTGCTCTCCCTGAGGTTTCTTCCTATTTTTTCTCCCTGTTAAAGGGTCTTTTTAGGGAGTTGTTCCTTATCAGATGACAGGGTCTAAGGACAGGATGTTTGTGTTGCTGTTAAGCCCACTGAGGCAAATTTGTAATTTGTGATATTGGGCTATACCAATAAAATTGATTTGATTTGATTTTGATCTATTTGGATTTCCTACTCCCGTGCAATATCAAAATACGTAACCTGCATAGCGGTGCTGGGTATGTGAGAGACTATGCTCCTTTTCCTTTTTTTTTTGGACCCCCCCCCCCCCTTTTCTCCCCAATTGTATCTGGCCAATTAACCCACTCTTCCAAGCCGCCCTGGTTGCTGCTCCACCCCCTCTGCCGATCCGGGGGAGGGCTGCAGACTACCACGTGCCTCCTCCGATGCATGTGGAGTCGCCAGCCGCTTCTTTTCACCTGACAGTGAGGAGTTTCACCAGGGGGACGTATTGCGTGGGAGGATCATGCTATTCCACCCAGCTGCCCGCCCCCCAAACAGGCACCCCAACCGACCAGAGGAGGTGCTAGTGCAGTGACCAGCACACATACCCACATCCGACTTCCTACCCAAAGATACAGCCAATTGTGTCTGTAGGGACGCCCGACCAAGCCGGAGGTAACGCGGGGAGGGGATTTCGAACCGGGAACCCCCGTGGTGCTGACAGGCAATGGAACACACCACTATGCTACCCGGACGCCCCTCCTTTTCCTTTTTATATGTAATCATGGTAGGGTCCACACAAGGCTCACATTAAGCCAACTGAGACAACGACCACAGCATGCACTGTACCTAACATACTGTCCTCCTCCACATAGTAGCTGCAGTGTGTGTGGAGAGGAGGATGTGGGTCTGACAACACCAGCCAGCACTGGTGGGAGTAAGAGGTCCTGCAAACCTTCACCACTGCAGACAGCAGGGTTTGCACTCTTAAGCAGGGACCATTGTTCCAGGACTGTTCAAGGCCATTTCACATGACTTTTGCTTGGATGTACATAACAGCTGTTGGTAACAGAAGGTCGTATTATTCAGTACTAACTTGTCAGTGAAAGTCTAAACAGTCTCTAAATGGAATGTGTAACTTTTAGCTGGTCACTGAACACCCTGCCCAAACTTCAAGCACTGATGCACAATCTCAGCGCCTAAAAATATAAGTTATAACCTAACCTGGCAATTTTCCATGACCTCAATAATATTTCCAGGACACCTGATCAATTTGATCATTTTCCAGGTGTTTTTCCATGACTGGAATGGTTTCGGAAATTTCCGTGTTTTCCAAGATGTGTGGGAACCCGGACGACAGGATGCTTGACTTTAATATGCAAAATCGAAGCCTTGATAACATTTTCTGTCTGTGCCTAAGCAAGTGGCAGTTGTGCTCCAGTGGTTTATATGTGGACCCTGCGAGCTTGCCTGGGTGAACATGGGTGCGGTTTGGTGATGTGTTTCCAGTGTATTTTCCAAGTGCCTGACAGTGTCTATAGACTAACCGGTGTTCTTCTTCTACATGTACAGGTTTGTGAGTTGATGCAGCGTGTTTTGACTGGATGGCTGAGGTTTGCTTGGAGTGACAAGTGTAGAGCCCGTCCTTCCTCTTTACTGTACACATTACAGCACATTCAGATGAAGACCGCCCCCATCAATCCAATAGGTAGGTCATGGTCTTCAATTTGGCCCCCTTTTTTTTTTTTAACTCACCAGGCAGTCTGTTCATGTTGACTCCCTGGGCAGAGAGACCGATTCCCATGTACCTACAAACAAACACAACATGTCACACCAGTACTGTAAAATGAGAAAGCACACATCTTTTAACACATGAATAACATGTGGTCCAACAGTGGCTATGTCTACATCCGAATGTCAAGTGGAATTTAATTGAACCTTATTCTAAAGTTGCAAAAAATAAAATGCAAACTAGTTGCGTTTCCATCAGATCCGTTTAGGTGAATAAAACCCTGAACGTAGTTTGACGTCTACGCGTGTCTACACTTCAACACCCACGACCAAAATGGACCAGTCAAAATGAAGAAACAGCTGATCATGTGATTAAATCTTGTTCACATTTCATCCCCAACCGCCGTTTTTCTCCCCAATTGCACTTGGCCAATTACCCCCCTCTTCCGAGCCATCCTGGTCACTGCTCCATCCCCTCTGCCGGTCCGGGGAGGGCTGCAGACTACCACATGCCTCCTCCCATACATGTGGAGTTGCCAGTTGCTTCTTTTCACCTGACAGTGAGGAGTTTCTCCCTGGGGGACAAGGCGTGTGGGAGGATTATGCTATTCCCCCCAGTTCCCCCTCCCTCCAAACTGGCGCCCCGACCGACCAGAGGAGGCGCTAGTGCAGCGACCAAGACACATCCCCACATCCAGCTTCCCACCCGCAGACACGGCCAATTGTGTCTGTAGGGACGCCCGACCAATCCCTGAGGTAAAACAGGGATTCGAACCGGCGATCCCCATGTTGGTAGGCAACGGAATATACCGTCACGCCAACCGGACACCCTGCATATTTCATTTTTAATTTGGCAAATAGGTTTCCATCGGCCATAGCACATAAACTCTATCGGAAAAAGTAAAAGCCACCTCAAGCGAGTGTATAAGCTTTTTTTTAACTTAGTTTTTATTTCAATTTCAACAACTCATACAAGCAAATTCAGTGTATAAGCTTTTATGCATTACCAGAAAAAAAAAAGTTTCTTTTGAAATTTGGTGTTTCCATTCAGCCTTTTCCCATCTGAAGCATCAAATTCCGCACAAACTGGTTTGGTGAAAACCACATGAGACTTCCTGTTCGAGGGGTACACAGCATGATCTCAAAGCAAACAAAAAAAACGGAAAAATACAAAAAAAAATATGCCACTTTATGAATTATGTTCTTGTATCCTTATCCGGCAAAGGTAACTTTGAACACAGAGGCTGTCCGCTGACGTGATGTCCTCTCTGTGACTTCAGGTTATTACAGCGTACCTCCTTAAATAGATATTCCACATTAAATTGCCCACAAGGGTAATAAAATCATCGCCACAAGCAGCAAAAGTAAAGGTTCAAGGTTCAACGGTCTCATAATCAGGTTGTCAAATGAGGACAAGTGGTTTGCCTGAGAAAAGGGGGTTTAAATTAGCGCTGGGGGATATGGCCAAAAATGTTACCATGGTCAGAATCCACACAGCAGCAACTTTCACTGCAATTTACATAAAGTATTTTTCCCTAGTTTAAAGGATTAATTTTTTTTATTATCCCCCCCCTTTTTTTTATTTCTCCGAATTGTAAATGGCCAATTACCCTATTTTTCTGAGTGGTCCTGGTCGCTGCTCCACCCCCTCTGCCGATCTGGGGAGGGCTACAGACTACCACATGCCTCCTCCGATACATGCGGAGTCGCCAGCCGCTTCTTTTCACCTGCCAGTAAGGAGTTTCACCAGGGGGATGTAGCACATGGGAGGATCACGCTATTCCCCCCAGTTCCTCCCTCCCCACTGAACAGGCGCCCTGACTGATCAGAGGAGGCGCTAGTGCGGCAACCAGGACACATACCCACATCTGGCTTCCCACCCGCAGACACAGCCAATTGTATCCGTAGGGACGCCTGACCAAGCCGGAGGCAACACGGGGATTTGAACCGGCGATCCCCATGTTGGTAGGCAACAGAATAAACTGCTACACCACGTGGACACTCTAAAGGATTAATTCTGACCCCAAATGAATAATAAATAGTCCGGTAGGTGAACTGTAGCTATACCATTTTTTGTCACCAGATGTTTGCATTTTCCAAATCCTGGCGCGATTACTGGAATTAGTTGCGCAACTATGAAGAACAAATTGTAAAACACACAACAAGCAGGAATCAAACTCTTGGTCCTATTTTCTCACCATAAAAAAAAAAATCTAAATAAGACGACAGCAACCCAGAAATTAACTCTTATTTTGAATACAAATTTGGTGGCATCCTCTCTCAGGAAACACAATACCTATCACAGAACAGTTCACAAGAACAACTGCGAAAATCACATCTTTCCTTCCAACACGTGAAGGTGTTAAATCCTCATGCAGTTGTCCTGACAAGATAGCAGGTACAATAGCTTTTGAAAATAAAGGGCTGCTGCCATTTAGAAAACAAACACATCAGACCTCCAAATATAATACAAGTCAAAACAGACACGGGCCCCTCAACTCTGCAAGTTCCAAGCAAGAAAGACGAGTCTGTCTGCAGTCTGTCGTTTTACAGATGCCCTCTGGCAGGTTACAGAAGTTGTGCAAATAATGAAGTTGCAGGTAAGAGAAGGTGAATGGAAAGGCTAATGAAATGGCAAACGTTTCATCCTGTGCTGACAAGGCTCTGGGGATGCTCTGGGGATGAACTGGTGTTAGAGATGCAGGAGTGCATGGGTGTCCGGGTGGCGTGGCGTGGTGGTCCATTCCGTTGCCTACCAACGTAGGGATCGCTGGATCGAATCCCCATGTTACCTCCGGCTTGGTCAGGTGTCCCTACAGACACAACTGGCTGTGTCTGTGGGTTGGAAGCCGGATGTGGGTATGTGTCCTGGTCGCTGCACTAGCACCTCCTCTGGTCGGTCACGGCACCTGTTCAGGGTGGAGGGGGAACTGGGGAGATAGCGTGATCCTCCCATGCGCTACATCTCCCTGGTGAAACTCCTCACTGTCAACTCCACATGTATCAGAGGAGGTGTGTGGTAGTCTGCAGTCCTCCCCCGATCGGCAGAGGGAGTGGAGCAGCAACCGGGATGGTTCGAAAGAGTGGGGTAATTGGCTGGGTATAATTATGAGGAAAAACGGGGTGACCTCACAAAATTATTATAATTGTTCTATATTTTAGCACAAACTTGTTCAATTTTTGCGTCCGGGTAGCGTGGTGGTCTATTCTGTTGCCTACCAACACGGGGATAGCCGCATCGAATCCCCGTGTTACCTCCGGCTTGGTCGGGCGTCCCTACAGACACAATTGGTTGTGTCTGCAGGTGGGAAGCCAGATGTGGGTATGTGTCCTGGTCGCTGCATCGGCGCCTCCTCTGGTTGGTCTGTCGGGGCGCCTGTTCAGGGGGGAGGGGGAACTGGGGGGAATAACGTGATCCTCCCACGCGCTACGTCCTCCTGGTGAAACTCCTCACTGTCAGGTGAAAAGAAGCGGCTGGCACCTCCACATGTATCGGAGGAGGCATGTGGTAGTCTGTAGCCCTCCCCGGACCGGCAGAGGGGGTGGAGCAGAGACCAGGACAGCTGAGAAGAGTGGGGTAACTGGCCGGATACAATTGGGGAGAAAAAGGGGAGGAAAAAAAAGATGCAGGAGTAACGCTTTGCCTCTCGGCTCCCTCTTGGAAGGTTTTGTCTGGTTCAACAGATCAAATGCAGCAAAGACACCTCATGACCGCCTGTCCTGTTGTTTTTCTGAACACTTTCGAAGAGGAGAGGAAGTTCAGTCACAACTGAAAAGAATCAAGTTGTGCTTATTTACAAATTAAAAGACGTTTTATTCAGAGAGACCATCATCCACCTGCACCGTAACAAACTGGTAACTTTCTGAGATAGGAAAGCTTCTAACTGCCAAAGTGGAACTAGTGATGGTGAGTGACGCGTTTTGCTGGACTGGAAGACTGTCTTTAAATTTTGTTTTTTGAACATTTCTCTTTTTATTTTATTCTATAATGGTCCCATAAAATGAAAAATTTATTTCCATTCATTACCTCTTTTATGTGCAATTAGTTCACATCAATTCAACGCAACAGTTCAACACAAATATAATTTTGCATTTGAAGCGATTTTTTTCTCTTCCGGACAAATACAAAAAATTTTTTTAGTAACATCATCCTGTGCTTGCAGAACAGGATTAGGAACAAGTATATAAGAGGGACAGCTCAGGTTGGACAGTTTGGAGACAAGGCAAGAGAGGCAAGATTGAGACAGTTTGGACATGTGTGGAGGAGAGATGCTGGGTATATTGGGAGAAGGATACTGAAAATGGAGCTGCTAGGGCAGAGGAAAAGAGGAAGGCCAAAGAGGAGGTTTATGGATGTGGTGAGGGAGGACATGCAGGTGGCTGGTGTGACAAAGGAAGATGCAGAGGACAGGAAGAGATGGAAACGGATGAGCTGCTGTGGCGACCCCTAACGGGAGCAGCCAAAAGTAGTAGTAGTAGATCCTGCGGTTGCAGGTTCACACTCACAAAAATATTCTATGAATTGAGAGTGACACCGGGAGAAGACAAGGGATCTTCTACCACTAAACTGAAACTAGCCAATAACGTATCGCTGTCCACATTCTGCTAAAAATGCCTGGCTGCAATTGGCTGTCAATCAAATCAAACTGCGACAGTTCCGTTTCATTCAAATATCCATCAAGTCTGGGAAGTATGCAGGGCTTTAAATGCCATTTCAGGGTACCTTTAAGGCCAGTGGTCATTTCTTTAGGGCTAGATCATGTCTGACTTTCTGTCCCTCCTGGGCTCGAGAGAATACATTAACACTGCATCCTGAAACGAGGCTCATATCTGACACCCAGTAGTCCAGTAAGCACTTACCCGTCTCGCCCTTTGCTGACAATTTTGACCTCAAAGTAGTAGATCCCACAGGCTGCAGGGATGGGATGTGTGGCACGCACAGACGCCGCATCTTTGTGGTTCTTGCCATGGCCTATAAGAAGAAGAATACAAAGCATATAAGAATGTGGTATTAATAACACGATGACATGAAGGAAAGTACTGACCATCACCAAGAAAGCCTCTTTCACACAGCTGGAAAATGACGTAGTGGAAAACACCTTTTTTTTCTTTTCTTTTTTTTTTGGGTGTCTGTGCTTTGCTTGATAGAATCTTGCATTAAAAAAAAGTCCTAGATTCAAGAGTCAAGAACTTTATTGTCATTGTGCCAAGAACAATGTAATTACAGCTGTGTCAATTAAATATTAGCCTTTCAGAATACAGTACGACCTGATGGCTGGCTACCTGCCAAGATGATTAAGAGAGTAGAAAACCTTAACATGTACAGCCAAAAAATGAGCAGAATGGTGGCTGGTACTACTTCCTCACACTTTAAGTGGAAATCTCAAAGATCTGCCATCTTTGTTTCGCTAGATGACGATCTTTGATGCTGCTCTCTGATTCGTCCGCCAGACAGGAAGTTCCACCTTATCATCTCTGGCAGGCCAATCACTGCTCGATAGATAAACAAGTGTCCATTATGATCTCGTAGGAACGTCTCTCTGGTTGGACGAACCACTGCTGACTGAACTAAGACACATCAGTTCCTGTCAGGGTTCATACGAGCAGTGAGATTTTTTTTTTTTGCAGGAAGTGTCGTACTGAAACCGTTTTTTAAAATACAAATGCTTTCAGAAGCAAAAGCTTTAATGGTTTTAGTAAGCGGAATCATTATTGTCTCACCATGCTCAGTGATCCATAGTAATGAAACAGACATTAATTTTCATGAAAAATTTGTGAGATTACCAGTTTAATCTAAACACCCATGGTGAAATCACAATTTTTGTGCAGTGTGAGATTAATTTTTTTTTGCAAAGAATTTCACACGGTTGCGCTCCACTTTCAAAGTACAGTCATGGCGCTTGAAAAAAAAGGCCACAACTTTCAGTGAAAGTGTGACTAGGTCAGACATACACAATTTTTCTAAATTCAGCTATTCAAATTGGCTGCTCTCCTTGAAATGGTCTGGAAAAGATAGCATGGGCACTCCGCCAATTCACCCTCAGTTGAAGCCATGGAAAATGAGGAAGCTGCTGTAACACTACTACTGCATTCCCAGAGAATTCATTCAACTATATCATTGAAAAAGACAGAGAGAAACACAGACACTTCAGTGTCGGAATTTTCATGTGCCCATGTTCAGAATACGAAAGGGAAACAACCATCCATCCATTATCCAAACCGCTTATCCTGCTCTCAGGGTCGCGAGGATGTTGGAGCCTGTCCCAGCAGTCATTGGGCAGCAGGCGGGGAGACACCCTGGACAGGCCGCCAGGCCATCACAGGGCCGACACATACACACCTAGGGACAATTTAGCATGGCCGATTCACCTGACCTACGTGTCTTTGGACTGTGGGAGGAAACCGGAGCACCCGGAGGAAACCCACGCAGACACGGGGAGAACATGCAAACTCCACACAGAGGACGACCCGGGACGGCCCCCAAGGTTGAACTACCCCAGGGCTCGAACCCAGGACCTTTTTTGCTGTGAGGCAACCGCACTAACCACTGCGTCACCATGCCGCCCCTTCTTGTCCAAATCAATGTACACCAACCTGGAGATTCAGCAGCAGTTACTGTGACCGTTGGCTCCAAGTTTGAGTCAAGTGACCCGTCACCACAGGCTGTGATATCAGAACACAACTGACCGGCCCTGAGACGGACTCACCGTCATTACAATGACCTCAAACTAATCAATAAAGCAAACAAATAATCATAAAAAAAAAGAAAGTCAGGACTGTCACAGTATTCAGATGGAAGCCATGGATGATGGACCTAATGGATTCTGACCAATTTTTTAAAACTACGATTTTAATCAAGGAGTTCGAATCAAAAACAAGTTCTTAATTTGCAGTGCTGTCTCGTTTGCGACGTCGGCTATAAAGAGCTGCATCCACTGCAAGTCAAACACACTCCGTCTACATGTACCAGAGATTTGAACTGACGCACTGCTGCTTTAAATAAAATCCATTGATTTTTAAAGGGACATGACAGACAGTCAAAATAACTCATCTTGCACTTTGCACTTAACAGGCAGAAAGATACTTCCATTTCACAACCCAAAAGGCCGACTCAGTCAGTGCGAGTGGAAATGTCATTGTGTTCGTTGAGCCGGTAGCCACCAAATATACAAAAGAAAAACAAGGCTGATCAACTTGAGCAGATAAAACAACCTCAGCGTGTGTCTTTGTTTTGGTTCCCCCCCCCCCCCCTCCATTTTGATCTATTTCGGGGTGTGTTTACGTGTAAAGATGCTAACGCCTGGGTCGCTGGGCTTATGCACTGTGTCTGGACCAATCGCACTGAACAGGGAGGTCAGGCCCGTCCATCACTCTATATTCATACGGCCGGTTATGCAACCTCTCAGGGCAACGTGTGTGTGGGTGTGCCTGTGACTGACAGAGAGAGGGAGGGAGGGAGGGAGGGTGAGCGTGACAGGTTGCAGGGAGAGAGGAAAACAGGATGCAGAATGGAAAGTAAGGGAAAACAGAATAATTAAGAAACCTTATGAGAGACTCGGTGAGAGAAAAGACAACTTGTGTGTATGTGGTATGAATGTGGTCTGGCTTCTACTCCATCTATGCATGTGCATCTTTTCTTGTGTAGTCCGCAGTCATACCACTGCACGAGTTAGTCTGCCTTTAGCATGTAGACCGTGCAAGTTGGGTGTGTGAGCATGCTATGTAGGTAGGCTCTACATGGCGGCAGGTGGTTGTCAATAGAAACCTTGAAGCAGTTGCTACGTGTGAGAGAAGAGGGTGAAAGAACGGAGAGACAGCGAGAGAGGGAAACAGCGAGAGGAACATAATGAAAAAGAGACGGCATAGACATACTCGCCAATCATGTCATCTGGGAATACAATAAACTGTTGGGTGTACCGAGTGGTGACGTGATCCCAGTGACTTTGACAAATGAATACGTGCTTCAGTGTATTGTGCACATTTGGCATTTTGGATAAATCTGTCCTCCATATGTAGTTGAGGCTTAGGCAAACGACACAGTACACTCCCCTGTACATCACAGTGTATCTATTACTGTTGTACGTTTCACCACAGTACTGCATTTCCAAAGCAGAGACCCACAATTCTTAAAAAAAAAAATTGGGGGGGGGGGTTCCCCCTTTTTCTCCCCTATTGTATCCGGCCAATTACTCACTTCTTTTCACCTGACAGTGAGGAGTTTCACCAGGGGATGTAGTGCGTGGAAGGATCACGCCATTCCCCCCAGCCCCCCCCCCAAACAGGCGCTCTGACTGACCAGAGGAGGTGCTAGTGTAGCGACCAGGACACACACCCACATCCGGTTTTCCACCCGCAGACACGGCCAATTGTGTCTGTAGAGACGCCTGACCAAGCCGGAGGCAACACGGGGATTCAAACCCGTGTTGGTAGGCAACGGAATAGACCACTACGCTACCGGACGCCCCACAACTGTGATACTTTGATCATGGAATTATTATTATGGTGCTGTGGTCATTGAGAAGTGAATGGAGGTTGGTCACTGAGGGCTTTGAGACACTCGTCCTCTATATATGTGCTCAGTCTCAATCATATAGTCCATCCTTTATAGATCATCCATCCATCATCCAAACCACTTATCCTGCTCTCTGGGTCGCAGGGATGCTGGAGCCTATCCCAGCAGTCATTGGGCAGCAGGCGGGGAGACACCTTGGACAGGCTGCCAAGCCATCACAGAGGGCCCACACACACACACACACACACACACACACACACACACACACACATTCATACCAGACACGGGAAGTACACGCAAACTCCACACAGAGGACGACCCGAGACGACCCCTAAGGTTGGACTAACCCGGGGCTTGAACCCAGAACCTTCTTGCTGCGAGGCAACCGCGCTAACCACTGCACCACCGTGCCGCCCCCTTTATAGACCAGTATATGATTATCAAGAGGAAGTAAAAGAAGTATTATTGAAATATCTTCCCACCTTGAGTGCTAGGCTATTTCTCTCACAAACTCCCACAGTCCCCTTTGTGTGGAGCGGACAATAAGTCACCGCTGTGAACGTACCTTAGGACCGTACAGGATCTGTGCTTCCCTTCACATGCTTTGAACAAAAGCGCTTTTAAAGATGTTTTATCGAGTGATGGGCTAAGGAAGAAAAAAAAAAGGTCAGTGCGATGCAGCCTGAAAGTCTGCAAGGCCTAAATTTTCGAGTGATTTATTCATGACTTTTTACTCCTCGGTCTGTTCAGCTCAGACATCATACTGTCCTAAAGGGCCATATTTTGTTTTTGCTGCCTAAACCCAAGGAAATTCAAACTGTCGTTTTAAATGGCCTATGATGCGTGTTTTAGATCTAACAAAAGATTAAAAACTGAGGTGACGCTACTCAGGGATCCAAATTAATAATGTTGATATTGGTTTGACATTAACTGTGAATCTATATATGTAAAGTCTTAATGTGTTTCCTAACTGTCTGTTACAGGTCTTACATTATTTGCATGTACTTGAGGTGCTTAGTCCTGACTCCATGTTCGGTAACATGTTCAACATAGCTAGCTTCCACACTCTTCACAAGTACTATACAATAAGTGCAAAAATTAAACAAGTTTGTGCAAAAATAAAAAAACAATTATAATAATTTGGTGAGGTCAGTTAAGGGCTTCTTTTTTTTTTTTTGGATTTCCCCCCATTTTTCTCCCTAATTGTACCCGGCCATTACCCCACTCTTCCGAGCCATCCCAGTCACTGCTCCACCCTCTCTGCCGATCCGGGGAGGGCTGCAGACTACCACACTTCTCCTCCGATACATGTGGAGTCGCCAGCCGCTTCTTTTCATCTGAGAGTAAGGAGTTTTACCAGGGGGACGTAGCGCATGGGAGGATCACGCTATTCCCCCGTTGCCTGAACAGGCACCCTGACCAACCAGAGGAGGCGCTAGTGCAGCGACCAGGACACATACCCACATCTGGCTTCACACCCACAGACACGGCCAATTCTGTCTCGAGGGACGGTCGACCAAGTCGGAGGTAACACAGGATTTCGAACCGGAGATCCCCATGTTGGTAGGCAACAGAATAGACTGCTACGCTACCGGGACGCCCTAATTAAGGGTTCCCCCCCCTGTTTTTCTCCCTAATTGTTCCTGACCAATAACCCCACTCTCTGAGCCCCCCCGGTTGCTGCTCCACCCCCTATGCCGATCCCAGGAGGGCTGCAGACTACCATATGCCTCCTCCGATACATGTGGAGTCGCCAGCCGCTTCTTTTCACCTGACAGTGAGGAGTTTCACTGGGGGGACGTAGCACGTGGGAAGATCACGCTATTCCCCCCAGTTCCCCCTCCCCCCTGAACAGGCGCCTCGACCGACCAGAGGAGGCACTAGTGCAGCGACCAGGACACATAGCCACATCCGGCTTCCCACCTGCAGACACAGCCAATTGTGTCTGTAGGGATACCCGACCAAGCCGGAAGCAACATGGGGATTCAAACCGGGATCCCCGTGTTGGTAGGCAACAGAATAGACTGCTACGCTATCCGGACGCCCCCCCCCCCTCCATTCAGGGTTTCTGATTCTAATATGTTGGCCTTCCAAGTTGAAGAAGTGGCCATGAATCAAACCAGCACACAACCATTGGAACTGGAGGTGGTTATGATGCCTAAATAGTACACACAGCTTTGCCTATTGTAGGACTTAAAGACTTGGCTTGGATGCCTCAGTTGTCTATGACATGATCATTTATTATTACCATAAAAGTTTTCTCTATTTTGTGTATGGTATGTGTGTGTGTGTGTGTGTGTGTGTGTGTGTGTAACATCAGCCACTGTGATAGTTGCAGTAGCATTCATGCAAGCTATTCTTAGCTTCTCCTCATGGCACCACTCTTCAGAGCTCCAACAGGTTCCTGCAACACACACACTAACACATGCACAACCATCCAAACAAAAGAAGATGCAAACATGCAGACAGGCGTCCTCCTACACACAAATTTACACCAACAACCAAAGTCCCACCACAACGTCCATGGGGTCCCATATGTACAGTCCGGTTCCACAACTGCATACAAAAACAACACACAGAATCCATCTGACTTTGTTACCACACACATACACAACCCAAAAAAACAGACCCTTGTGAACAAACTAAGACTGTTAGTCTTACTGACACATATATGCACAAATATACTCTCTCACACATACAAACTCATACACTGAATGAGCCAAAACATTATGATCACCTGCCTAATATGCTGCTGGTCCATCGTGTGCTGCCAAAACAGCACCAACCCACCAGGGTATGGACTCTATAAGACCCCTGAAGGTGTTCTGTGGTATCTGGCACCAAAACATTAGCAGCAGATCCTTCAAGTCCTGTAAGTTGCGAGGTGGCGCCATCGTGGATCGGACTTGTCGGTCCAATACATCCCACAGTTGCTCAATCGGATTGAGAGCTGGAGAATTTGGAGACCAGGGCATCACTTTGAACACTTTATCATGTTCCTCAAACCATTCCTCAACAATGTGTGCAGTGTGACAGGGCGCAAACAGGCCACTGCCATCAGGGAATACCATTGACGTGAAGGGGTGTACCTGGTCTGCAATAATGTTTAGGTAGGTGTCAAATTGATGTCCACATGAACGGCAGGACTCAGGGTTTCGCCGCACAACATTGCCTAGAGCATCACACTCCCTCCACCAGCTTGTCATCTTCCCACAGTGCATCCTGGTGCCATCACTTCCCCAGATAAACAGCGCACACGTACATCCACATGATCTAAAGAAAACAGGAGTCATCGGACCAGGCCAGGCGACCTTCTTCCACTGCTACAAGGTCCAGTTTGGACACTTGCATGTCCATTGTAGGTGCTCTGGACGGTGGAGAGGGGTCATCATGGGCAATCGGTCCGCAGCTACACAACCCCATACACAGCAGGGTGTGATGCACTGTGTTTTGTGACGCATTCCTCCCATAACATCATTAAAATTTCCTGTGACTTGTGCCACAGCAGACCTTCTGTCAGTTTGGACCAGATGGAATACCCTTTGTTGCCCTTGTGCATCGATGAGCCTTGGGTGCCCAACACCCTGTCACCGGTTTGTGGTTTCCCCCTCCTTGGACCACTGTCGGTAGGTACTCACCACTGCTGAGCAGGAGCACCCCACAAGTCTTGCTGTTTCAGAGATGCTCTGACCCAGTCGTCTGGCCATAACAATTTGGCCCTTGTTAAAGTCTCTCAGGTCTTTACTCCTGCCCATTTCTCCTGCATCCAACACGTTGACTACAAGAACTGATTGCTCGCTTACCATCTAATCTACCCAGACCTTGACATGTGCCCTTGTTTGGAGAGGATCAGTGTTATTCTGTTCACCTGTGAGTGGTCATAATGTTTTGGCTCATCACTGTATGTGCACACCATCATATATTTACATAGACGCAGATCCGATCGATCTATCGTAACAACTGCTATCATGAAAACATCGGCATGACTTTTCAGTGGAACAAAGGTCACATCACCCTCGTACAGCAAACAGGAGTAAAGCAGCATTGAGTTTCCTTGGGTTTCATCAGGTTCCTAGCGGGATTTTAGCACTAGTGGGCGGCTACATTGAAGTTTCTTCAAGATATATCAACAAGCCTCTTACAACATACACTTCTTCAAAAGTCACATCATGTATTACCGATATTATGATTGTGATTGAGAGATTATTAACAAAGCTTGTAGAGAGCCTTCATGGAGGAAGAATATTTAACATCTTAATGTCATTTCTCATTTTTAAGTGTGCGCTTTAAGTGGTAAGAAAACAGGTACAGATTCTGTACAGCGCCACAGTAGATTCAGCTGTCCTTCTAGTCTGTCTCTTCTTTGGATAATACAAGACCATGAGGCTACTTGGCATTGCTACTTTAATCAACTGCATACTCCTTAAACACTGCTGGGGAAAATATTCTGTGTACACATAGAAGCACCGTTTACATAATCATCGTTTATTTCTGCACTTTATCAGAACATGCCAGAGAATGTTTCACCTTGTGGTACATTACGGCATGGCAGAAATCAATGCAAATTCATGACAATAAAGACCAAGTCTTTTATATCATGTGATATTGTGAATTTTATTCAAATACAGGGAAAATACTGAGTGTTGAGTCAAAAATCCCAGCTAAGGTGGGTAGATTTCGTTTGTGCAACCCTTCAACTTCTCCATATTTTTTGTTTTTCCAGTGACACCCCGCTGTATGAAGAATAGACATGATTTGAAGAAAATTGTTTTCTGAAACACAAAGACGGAGTGTGAAGCGTACAGGTAGAGAGGCGATGTCTGAAACTAATCCTGACAGATTGACCTGAATTTGCCTGATGATGACCACAGCACAATGGTGGTAATGGTGACCATGCAATTAAATCAGGAACAGATACTGCAAAAAAAGATACCATCTCGAAAGAATAATGTCATTTTGTAATTTACTCAGAAGAGGGGGAAAGCATTACCGTCAACTCGGGAATAGTACTTGAACTGTGAAGTGACATATTTCAACCAGCAGAGAGTTCTTTCCACCAACCCCTTGTCAGGGTCAAGGGTCAAAGGTCAACATCTTGTGCTTATGCCACACTATGACAACAATCCGGGGTGAAGCTGTACTACCTGGCTTCACAGTCAGCTGTCACTCCCTGTTTACTATTCTTGGTCACCACTCACCAGCGGGGAAAGAGCAAAAAATTACTGACTGATCATCAACAGCGAGATCTTCAGGCCTATTTCACACTCATCGCCCTGTCACCACAATAGCAGCCGCACAATGGAGACCGGCTCTTGGCACCAGCTAAAGGGCAAGAGACAGAGAACACCAGCGTGACTCCAAACAAGAGGGGCTCTCAGAAGGAATTTCAAGACAAAACAGTGGAACCGACAAAGAAGATGCCACGGGAAGTAAACAATACACCTGCCGCAGAAGCAAAGAGGAGTTTCTGAAAGAAAAAAAAAAGCAGAGCGGCATCGTGACAACCTGCACAGGTGATTCTGGAAAAGATCAAAAACAAAAACAACAACAACAAAAAAAACAACAAAAAAAACCAACTATGGCTTGAAAAAGCCATGCCGGAGCAGGTGGAGATCAATTGTGGAAATGGGGGGAGGTGAACTGGCAAACACAGTGGCGTCATTGATTCAACAGGAAACACTGAATCATATCTGCAACCCCCCCCCCCCCACACACACACACACCACAGGTGATGAATGGACGTAAAACACCATACACGAGCACGTGAGCATATGTCATCAGTTCACTCACACTCTAAAAAATTCATGGTTTACCACCAGGTCTGACTCGACAATTTTCTTGTTGTCCGCTAGAGATTTCAGAGAGAGAGAAAAAAATCCCTCTCTTGCTCCCACAGCTTATTGAGTTGCACACTGATTTTGACTAATCATCGTCTGTGTCCCAAGTGGCTACCAAAGCGAACAAACTCAAGTGAACTTACACAACAGAAAACAGTCCCGTGTTTTCAACCACAGACAGTCTGGATGGTTGAATACAAACCACATATGTTATGTCGGTAATTGTTTTTGGGTTTTTTTTTCTCCATTTATTGCTCCCACTGGACGATAAGACTCAGGGCTTTCTCCTAGCCTGACTCATCTCAAAACAAAATGAAACGAGATAAGATTATTGCCTATCTGTGTGTGTGTGTGTGTGTGTGTGTGTGTGTGTGTGTGTGTGTGTGTGTGTGTGTGTGTGTGTGTGTGTATGTGTGTGTGTGTGTGTGTGTGTGTGTGTGTGTGTGTGTGTGTGCGTATGTGTATGTAGAAATACAAGTCAACACTAACAATGAAGACGGCAGTCTTTCAAGAATATTTTCCCTCACATAGCCAACGACACCGTTATCCAAATCTGTGAAGACATGGGGTGTCAACCACAAAAAAAAAAGAAAAAAAAAACAACACAAAAACAAGTAAACGGGCCTGTATATGGTAACATCCATCCATTGTCCGATCCGCGTATCCTGCTCTCAGGGTCGCGGGGATGCTGGGGCCTATCCCAGCAATCAACGGTAACATTCATTCACATTTAACAACAGAAATGTCTGGGTGCGTTGAGGAATGTGTGATAGATTGCAGTACCTACGTAGTGCACCCCCTCACTCCTACGTGGCTGGCCTTGCACAGTCTCAGTTAGCTCTTGGAACCTCATCAGCCATGTAGCTCAACCTCACTGTACTAAATTACAGAATCACTTAAAAAAAAAACCAGCCACCTATTCAAATACGAATACTACAAGCTATAATATCGAGTCTTGGCATAGACTTGACAAGCCGACATGTAAGCATCTCTGATATATTCTCTGCACCATTGCACCTTATCACCTCTTATTTCACCTGTACAAGTCAATCCTTGTGTATATATCTGAAGATTGTTGCGTTGTAGCGTTGTTACGCTTATGTTGAGTACATTAAGAGAGCCACGAAACTGGAGTCAAATTCCACGTATGTGCAAACCTACATGGCCAATAAACATGACTCTGAGTCTGATTCTGACAAATAATGTCTCGGTGGGCGTAGCTTTAAATTAGGAGCTGTGTTGTTATGTGACGCTACATAGCACTTTATTTATTCTGAAAACTAACTTGTTTTGTTAGATTTGTATATGTCAGTATAGGCAATGCTAAGCTTATAAGCATCTAGTCTCAAAAGACTGTGGCCCTTTTTAGTCATCCTGAATAGACCTATGTTTTTATCCATACGTGTTATGCTCTTCTTTTGTTGAGTATATTTTCATCTATGCTTCCATTTATAATTCCTGAGGCGTTTTCAGAAACTAGAAGATCAATATTTGCAACAGTGTGCAGCAAGAAAAAAAAAGTTATTAGGTCAAATTACAAATATTTAGCCTGGGCCTGTGATATATCTCAATTGATCTATTAAGGCTTATTGGCACAAAGTCTAAATGAGCTTTTCAATGTCAACGTCCCCCATATGTCTCTCTCAATTTTTAGCGAGAGACATAAATTATTAGCGCAGAGCAGGACTAGCTAGGCTCTATGGCCTTGAACAGAGAAAACTGGCACACTGGTCAAAATAGCTTCCAACCCACTAGGGTGAGGGAATAGAAAAGCTCCAACAACCAAAAAAAAAAAAAGATGAATTATTCTACACACATGTAAACAGACTATATATCTATCTTATCTGTATGAAACTATGTGATTTAATTTCACCTATGCAAATTTCATGGGAGTAAATCTATAGCCTACATACATCAGAATGGGCATAAGGAATGTCCCTCAGTAGAAATGTGTGTTATATTTTACCATAGGACACTGCTCTAAGTTGAACTATGTCTCAGGGATTCCAAACAGTGGCAGGCACTTAATATATCCAAAAATAATGCACGAGTCTATTGAACACCTATAAAATAAACGGTGAAACAAACTCAATCACAACTGTGTTTCTGGATGCCCCATGATTCACAGGAAAGCACATGGGGCTCATAACCACAAATAGTGAAGCATTCTAACTGCATCACTAACAATGGTATATATAGCTATATAAAGTTGTTAAATCTGCATCCTTTTGTCTATTGTCCTCTGTTCTGGGATAATCAACAGCAAATAGGGCCAAAAAAAAAAAAACCTGACCTTACAGGGATTTTATAAGAATTTAAACTGTTGTTGCTTGACAGAGGCTCCAATATGACTCAGTATCACACATGTGTTAACTGGCTTGTCTGCGATGGGGGGGGGGGTGATCTTGGCTGCCCCAATAAGTTTCCTCATGAAAGAGCACCACACAAAACACGAAAAACACTGCAATTACGATGTTACTCAAATGTTAAACTTTGGTTTTTAAGATAGCTGAAGAAAACAATCCACAGCCAAACACTACTGACAATTTGCCATTTGCCAGAAAAACAAAATAAAAATTAATAATAATGTTGTCACCGCCTATTGAACAAGTCGCTGTTTGTAATTGATAAGTCACTATCTGTTTGTCAAGACGTCCAATTTCTGGGCAGATCAATATGGGCGGACTGGGAAGCATAGAGGCCCGCGCCCTGGTACCGGTGATCCATGCCAAGCTGACCTGCTACTGGAGGTTAGATATGGCAGCCACTGAACTGTTCTGTTCTGTAGGGACTGCTCTGCTCTGTTCTGTAGGGACTGTTCCATTCTGTAGGGACTGTTCTACTCTGTAGGGACTGTTCTGCTCTGTTCTGTAGGGACTGTTCTGTCCTGTCGGGACTGTTCCATTCTGTAGGGACTGTTCTGTCCTGTAGGGACTGTTCTGTTCTGTAGGGACCGTTCCATTCTGTAGGGACTGTTCTGCTCTGTTCTGTAGAGACTGTTCCGTTCTGCGGGGACTGTTCCGTTCTGCACACAGCACGTCAAAAAGATCCAGATGGAGTCAGAACGTCTGTTTCCGGGCCGGAGGAACAAACATTCCGGATATTCTGGAACAGGGTTCTAGAACGCCGTTGCAATACTCACGCGAGAAGCAGAGCACAATGCGATGTTTATTCTGTTTGTGGTGCTTCACTTTATAACCCGCGATTAACATTCGCAACGCTACTTACATTCACGGGTCGTTTCGTTTGACATGTTCATTAAAAGTCGAGTTCGTGTCAGATCTCGATGTGTCGTTTAAGTTTAAACGTTTTCAAAACAATAACAAAGACACAAAGCGAGCTAGGTCCGCTAGCTAGTTAGCTTACCGACCTACTGTATGTGGCTTGGGAGATAGCTTGTTGTGAGCTAGCTCATATTTTTTAGAGGCAGCTAGCTGGTTGGCAGACCAGCATTATTATCATAATATTACTGAGTTGGTGACGTTTCCGTGTATCAAGCGCAACACTCGAATGACGAATTAATCCAAACAAATAACGTCAGCAATAATCAAACAAAGGAAGGCCATGTTACTGAAGGTTAATTTAAGACTCTGTGTGGAACATAAACTGTGTCAGGGTTTAGCGAGTTCAGTGTCATCCCTATGGGCATTCCTTTTTTGTCTCATTTGAACAACAAAGCCAGATTTGGGCAGGAGAGGCAGTTCAGACTAGATTTTACCAGGACTGGAGATTGCACACGCACACACTCACATACATACACACACACAGACATAATCGGTTCTGTGTGTGACCCCTCTCCGCAGTACAGTGACAGATCTGAGCCCAGAGACCCTCTTTGGGCCCCGATGCTGTTGCACAACTTGTAAGACATGTCAAGGTTTTAGTCAGCTCGCTTGCTAACCTTTGTAATGGACCCGCAGATTGTTCTGTGACAACCCAATATAGCTGTATTTATCCTTGGGGCTCCAGGATCGGGGTAAAGGGGTCTCTTCCTCGTTCACGGCCGGGTAGAGCCGCTTCAGCCGCTCGTTCAGTTCGTGGTCCTGGTAATTAAAGGCAGGATCTCCCAACAGCAGGCTTCCCGCTCCGAGCTCTGCCATTTTCCGCACGGCGATATCGTCTTTTTCGTTGTTGTCTGTCTCGATGTCCAAAGCTCCGTGTCAATCTGTTGAAGCTTTGAGGAGAGAGGGAGAGAGACTGGGAGAAAATAGCAGTGGTATGACATCCCCGGATAACCAGCAGCGCTCTGGACTGTAGGCTTCAACAGTGGCGTGTTGGGTACTGTAGTCAAGCTGCCAAGCTGTCCGACTGCAATGTGGGGCCACGTGACTACAAATATGGAAGCTTAGAAGGGACAAAATTCAAATGAACACGCAATCTCGTTATTGCTTCGTCTCAATCGCGTTTTTGACACCACTCGTACTCGTGGTTCTCTATTTAAGCCAATCTCATAGGTCCCTCTGTTTAGCCATAACTGCGTCCGAAATCATTCCCTATTTGCTATATATTGCACTATAGTCATCTTCGCCCATTTTGTTTGAGTTTCTGAACTCTTACTGTACAATTTATTCACGTTTTACTGCCCTGAATTTCCCACAATGCCACTGAGGTGTACCGTCCAAATGCATGTACATTACTTAATGTTTTTTTAAATGTACCTCTTTAATGTTCTTCACGTTAAAATCACCACAACGCAATACTTCGCGTCGTCTCTGCTCGAGAACTCTTTTCAACTGTCAATATCGCGTGAGGGAACGAGAAGAAGCTGCAAAATTATGATTCAGTAGTGTATTGTGTCGTGTATTATTCCCTGTAGTGTTGTATATTTTAGGAATGGTGAATTATTCTGGACCTCTCTAATTGAAGACTGGATTACTGGCACAACAGGTGAGAGTAATTAACTGCGTGGTAGAATAGAAAGCATATGCAATATATTGCAATAGAAAAAACATGTTGCCAGTATTAATGCTACTGGGTTGAGAACCACTGCAGTATCGCAGTTTCACCATTGGGGCTTTCATTTTCAAGATATTTATGCATTAATTGTGACAAAAACAACACAAAAAAAGTTAATTCAATTTTGAACAGGTTTACATAACCATATCACCAGGGGACTATAATCCCATACAAGCACTTAGTAAGTGCATTAAACAAGTCAACGATTGGTTGGCTCAGAATTTTCTTCGATCAAACAAAGATAAAACTGAAGCAACTGTCTTTGGAGCCAAGGGAAAAAAATTAAAAGTCAGCGCTCAGTTTCAATCATTAATGTTTTAAACCACAAACCAAGCCAGAAATCTTGGTGTAGTCATGGACTCAGACCCCTATTTCAATAGCTACATTAAGATAAGTACAAAGTCAGCCTACTATCACCTAACGAATGTATCAAAAATGAAAGGATTATGTCTCAGCAGGATTTGGAAAAACTTGTCCAAGCATTTGTCTTCAGTCGACTCGACTAATGTAATAGTGTCTTTGCATGTCTTTCTAAAAAAATTTTATTTTTAAAAAATCGATCAAACAGCTGCAGCTGATTCAGAACGCTGTTGCTGGAGTCTTTACTAAGACCAAAGAAGTGGCTCACATCACTCCAGTCCTGAGGTCTTTACACCGGCTTCCTGTCCATCAAAGAATTGGTTTTAAAACTCTGCTCTTGGTTTATAAAGCATTGAATGGTTCACAGCCAAAATGCATTTCTGGCCTTCTGCTACCTTATGAACCATCCAGACCTCTCAGATGGTCTGGGGCAGGTCAGCTTTCTGTCCCCAGAGTCAAAACTAACCATGGAGAGGCAGCTTTCAGTTATGCACCATATATCTGGAACAAACTCCCAGAAAACAGCAAGTCTGCTGCAACTCTCAGTTCTTTTAAATTGAATCTAAAGACTTTCCTCTTTGCTGCTGCCCATTATCAAATCAGATTTGAAGCTTTTGATTGTCATCTTACACTGTAACTTTTACTCTCTTTATTCATTTTTAAATGTCTTTTTATTGTCTTATGTTGCTTTTAGGTTTTGTCTTAATGGGTTTTATGTTTTATGTAAAGCACTTTGAATTGCCTTGTTGCTGAGATGTGCTATACAAATAAAGTTGCCTTGCCTCACCAATAATCCAATTTGTGCAGGAATTTTCATGGTTACAACACGTTTGTTGTTGTTATCATTAAGGTCACGAATAAAATGTTATTCAGTGGTGCCATCACAGTTGGACATTTTCAAATTAATTCAGCGTGGAAAGAGTGAGCTCTTTGAAGCTGCTTTTTCAAGAGCACCTTTCATGTGCCTTCTCTGATTTAATTCAAATGAAAATGCAATTCCAAAAATATTCTCTCTAAACTAACTCAAGATGGTCTACAGATGACCTTACACTGCAGTTGAATGAGAAAACAGATCCCAGTTGTTTCGTTGCATTTTAACTTTCAAATTTGAAACTGATTATAAATGTTGTCAACCTTAATGCATGATGTGTGTTTGGTTGACAAGTTGATTGACCGTTTTAATACGAGGGCTAACACCAAACATCCGGGTTTTTAATGATTTCTGACGCTGCAAAAGGGCTGTTTACATCTGTAATGTTTGTAACCATTACAGTAAAACAGGCCATAATTTCAATTAGGACCAGTTGAGGAAAAAATTGGTTATGTTCAATCTATAACCCAATCTGTTGAACTTGTAGGCCTAAATACACCACCAGTTTATATAATCACATAAATCACAGTTTGGGCCGTTAAACATATAGTCAGGTTCGTGCATTATAAAAATGACAGTTCAAATGAACGTTGGATTATTGCCACTGAATTAACATTTTGTCAGCAATGACGCATACATGGATTGAAGCTAATTTTCCATTTCGCAGTTTCAAACAGATTTTGTCCTCTACAAGCTTCCATACTTATGCCTCTTCTACCCTGAGGGTAGCTAGGAAATGTAGTTCTTACGGAGAAGGCGATTCGGTCGCATCATTCCGTTTAAAACATGCTCCTTTGTTCCTGCTCGTCTGGACTCCACTGAACAAGGGGATTTAAGCCGTTAAAGTACATCGAGAATCAACCTGGCATGAAATATTTCAATTTCAAAAGTTAACCTTAAACCAAAGTCTACCGCGTAAATGAAACTTCCGACAAATCAATTCCGACAAATCAATACTTGAAAAAAATTGTCGCCTCACTTGTCAACGCTAAGCCGCAACGACCTCCTGTATCTTAAATAGTCTACTTTAGGATGGCATTTGTCATTTAGGATAATATTGTTAATATTGTTATGTTTTAAATATGAAAACGGTTTGCTTCGTATGCAAATTGCAACTTTAGACGCACTGTGTTTGTTACCTTGGAAACCGCAACAACCAGCCGAGAGTCGGAAGAGACGCGAACTTGGAGGTCGAAGTAAGACGACTGAACAAATCTGAGAGTGAAACGGAAATAATGTTCTCGATGTCGCGGAACGAGGACACGACGCTATCGTTGCCGGAAGATCCAAGGCAAGTGACGGGGCGGCTTTGATGAAAACCGCCTATTAAGACCGACTGTAGTCTTAACCGGCCGTCAACACTAACTAAAGTGTCCGTTATTCAACTGTCAACGGGGGTCATTTGTTCCTTTTCATTCCAGGCCGAGTTACACGGAAGCCGCCCAGGTGTCCGCAGCCGGGGGTAGAGAGGAGCAGCGTGCTGCTGCTGTTACTGCCAGACTGTTTGCAAAAGACAAGGTAGGCCTATGCGGCGGATAAAGGCTGTCCACTGCAGGAGTCTCAGTCAGCTGGGACGAGGTTGAACAACCACGACTATGAGGCCTAAAGGCATTTGTCACTCGTACCTGGTTTAACCTGAATGCAAGCGTCTCTTCTACCTTCCCATGCACATATCCTATGTTAGCTTCTATGTATTCATGTAACTTGACGGCTCGTTTGCCCTACTGTATTTCCAATTTATTATATATCGTACTTCAAGTGTGCACACAGACTGCCATTGTTTGGCATGTTAGGTTCTTTTAAGATTTTTATTATCTATCTATCTATCTATCTATCTATCTATCTATCTATCTATCTATCTATCTATCTATTGATCGATCGTGTATGGCAATCATGCAAAACACAATTTAATTCCCAAATTCCAACATCAGACTGCATTAAAAACAACTTGAGTAATATCCACATGAATCAGAACAAGTCTCCTCAATGTTTTCCAGTTAAAGACAAAGCCTGGTGGATTTTAGGCTTGCAATTGCAACAAGAAGGTTTGTGTTTATCGCTTTCGTTACATGTCATTCTCTCCATCTTCTATTTTTTTTCTTCTGGTAAATCAATTAACATAACTGTCAAAGCATTGGTCCACTTAATTGATTAATTCTCCCTTGTCAGGTATGCCGGAGAGAAAGCAATTACCTGTATGCAGGCCCAGGCAAGAAGCCAAACTTTCTGAAACAGCTGGAGAGTTATATGAAGAGAAAGCTGCAAGCCATCGACAACACTGAACCAAGATTTCAAGAGCTCAAACTACAGGTGTTGTGATCCACTTGCTAAAAGCATACACATAATAGCACAAACACACATCAGTGCAATAAATACACATGCACACATAAGATTCATATTGTAAACCAATCATTTTCTTAGTTTGATGACCCTAGCTACTTTCAACACAGGTCTACCAGGATGTCTTTGGCCGTTTCATTGAAGAATTCAAAACTTATCAACTCTTTCTTTATGGCATCAAAAAGGAATATGAAGACACTATAGGTCTGTACATTTTCCACTATCATGCCTGAACCTTTTATTAGAAATAGCAGACAATGTAACGGAAAAGGAGGTGTAGCCTATTGCCTCAAAAGAGATGCGTAAATTGTTTACCATTGTGCCTTTTGCACACGGTTCATGTAATCCGCCATTTTATAGACCCAGAGATTCTGATGAGGGAATCGCAGTGGGAGCAAGTGGGAGGCAGGGACAACGTTAATTGGCAGTAAGATAAAGAAGAGTTTTAATGTAAATGTTTATGAATTAATGCCTCCAGTCTAAAGGGAATTATCATGGTTAATTTTTAAAGGCAAACTATTGTGCAAAATTGGGGGGGGGGGCTGATTTAACAATCCATTCTCTACCCCCCTCATATGCACCTTCTCACTGAGCTGGTGCATTATCCATCTGTGTAATATAACAAATACACTGATACCAATGGAAAAAAAAGTTATCCTATTGTAATTCATAGTTGATGATGGGAGGTCAGTTGAGGAGGTAGTGCAGAGCAGGAAGTGGCTATTGTGGCCACTCCTCAGTTTACAGCAGACACTGGAAAAATGTTTAAGTCCATCTATGTAGCCTGGTGGTAGCCAGTGTCCATTTAGCTGTTTTTACATTGCCTCAAACTGGCAGCAACTCCGTGTCATGTCGCAATTGTCAATTGAAGGTTTATTTGTTTAGTGTTAACTTGATCTGTAATTGAACAACAAGGTTAAAGGCCTTTAAAATTTATAATTAATTACATAGTGTTTGCTTTCTTACCTTCCAATACCATTCTTGTAAACTGTTGTTACCCTAGGTAGCTATTTTTTAATCTGTGCTAGATCTTAATGATTCTCCTCTGTATTTTGCAAAATGCAGCAGTACTTTGTGGGTGTGTGGTTGAGCTTGTACATTTAAAATGGCTGAAAGGGTTTTACCTGTGTGTTAGGAGTTATTTTGAGGACCCAGAAGAAATACTAGAACTTTGAGGTGCCTCATAGCCATACTTACCATACTATAAATTGCATTGCACAAGACACACAGATATGGCTTAGAAGGCAGCATCATAATGTACTAACAAATGACATGCAAACTATCAGAATAGATACAACAATCTATTATCAAAATGGCAATTTATGTCTGTTAAGCGTATCTACGGAATCAGATCTGTGAACTGGAGCCTCTGCAGACCCACCTGAGGTTGGTTACAGAGGAATGTGACCAGAAGATGCATGCACGTTGGCAAGAGGAACAGGCTGAGATTGCAACCCTGAAAAGAGAGAAGAAGCAACTGCAGAAGGACATGAAAAGCATGAGGGAGAAAGACGAGGCCATGCAGGCAATGGTATATGTCTATGTTACAATAGTTTTTTTTTAAGGTTAGTCAGAATAGTAGGTTTGTAGAATAGTTTTTTAAGGTCCCCATGTCTCTTTTAGATCTCTCCCATTAATTTCTGAAAGAGTCTGTGCTTTTTCCTCCTATTTCTTTGTTCTTTGTTCATAATCACATCTTTGTGTATGGACTAGCGATCCACATGGTATTGGAGAGAAAAAACACACTTCCCACCCTTCTGTCTTTCAAGAGATACGTGAAAGGTGGCTAAGGCATGTCATCTAGTCTAGTTCTGCCTAAGTAACCCTTCCTAGTGCCTTCTTAATCAAAATGTTGGATGTTTTACAGTATAAACGAGGCAGGACATCATTGAAAAGGCCTCTCTTTATTATTACTAATCTCTCCGCCTCTCACTTTTACTCACCCATCATTGTTTTTGGTCTCTGTGTGCGTAGGTGTTTGTTTCTCTAACTAACCCCTCTCGCCTTGACTCTGCCCCAGGTGGCCCATCTGAAGTCTGAAGTATCCAACCTGTATCTGCAGTACCGAGAGGAGCATGATGCTCGCAAGCTGCTGATCTTCAAGCTCAATCACCTAACAAGTTGCCTTGGAACAGAAGAGGAGCCCACAAATGAAAATTCAGGTGACGCCGAGCAGAAAAAAAATCTATATCTGCCTTCATATTGATACTATGTAAAGGTCATTGCAGACTATATCAGCTGGCTACCAATTTCTGGTGAATGCTCTACTGAGGATAATGATATAATTTGGAAAAATGGCACATCACATCAATGTATGTCACTCTATAAGGGAGTCATAAAATGCCTACAGCCTCCAAAAATCGAAACCAACAAGTTCTCTGTGATATATTTGTCCATTGTAGACAAGGAGAAAGAGGATCCTGTGATGCTGAGGCAAGCTCTGATTGTGTGTCGAGATGACCTAAGCAAAGCCCAGGAGTTGCTCAACAGGATGCAGGCAGAGTACTGGGATGTGGTTTCTCGACGTGACTGGGAGTCCCTGGAGAACACACAAAAACAGACTCTGCTGCAGGTATCACACATGCATGCTGCACATATAGATATACAACAACACATCTACACACTTTACCATTTATTATCTTTGATGTCACCACTATATTTGTTTGCGTTGTGTTTGCTTTTGCTGTGTTGTCTAGTTGGGGAGGCTGCAGCATGACTTTGACCAGCTGAAGGCTGAACATGACACCCTCCTTGCGCTCCATAACAAAGATAGTTTACAGGCTGAACCAGACTGCTCCACTACTGGGCAGGTAGAAAATATACCCAAGGGCTTTCATTCTTTACCTTTGGAAAGCCACTTGTGGCAAGTAGAGCAGTGGGGAGTATTGGTCAGGATGCAGGCAGGACGGGTGATTTGTCATACCTTTTTTACAAAAAAAATTGCATGTCCAACTTATTTTGTAGACTATAGTATCTCAAAATTGATCAACTTTTTCCCCGTTCTGGGGTTACCATATCTCAAACCTACAATGGCTTGAGAACACTATAGCCAGCATTCCTACAACATTAGAGTTTCCCCACAAAAAAAGTCATCAACCAGAACCTCTTCATTAGTTTCTGACCCCTTCTGTTTAAACCAGTGCTGTACACCTGATACAGCAACACTTTTTCTACACAATCTCTACTCTGCTGTACAACTGGAGTGAACAACTGCAACTGTGCTTAACTGCATGAAGATAAGAGAGGACTGATTTTGAAGGAAAGGTCGACGATAATAGACGGATTTCTTTGAATTTGTATACTGTTAATATGATAGTCGCAATTTGTAATGGTGTTTAAGACTGTATATGGATATGTATGCATGTCTTTGCCCCTGTAGGTATACTTTTTATTTTTATATTTTGGTTGTGCATGATGCCAGCAGTATTAAAGGACAATGACTTTCTAAATAACCAAAACAGTAAGCTTCCCCTTAGTGTGAAAAGTGATCAAAAATGAAAAGAAAAAAAAAGTAAAAAAAAAAAAAAACAGCAGCAGGCATTCGGGTAGCGTGGCGGTCTATTCCATTGCCTACCAACGCGGGGATCCGGGTTCGAATCCCCGTGTTACCTCCGTCTTGGTTGGGTGTTCCTACAGACACAATTGGCCGTTTCTGCGTGTGGGAAACTGGCTGTGTGTATATGTCCTGGTCGCTGCACTAGCGCCTCCTCTTGGCCGGTCGGGGTGCCTGTTGGGGGGGGGGGATAGTGTGATCCTCTCACGCGCTATGTCCCCCTGGCGAAACTCCTCACTGTCAGATGAAAAGAAGAGGCTGGCAACTCCACTTGTATAGAAGGAGGCATGTGGTAGTCTGCAGCCCTCCCCGGATTGGCAGAGGGGGTGGAGCAGTGACCGGGACGGCTTGGAAGAGTGGAGTAATTGGTCGAATACAATTGGAGAGAAAAGGGGGGGGGGAATCCCAAAAAACAAAAACAAAAACAGCAGCATAAAAATGGAAGTGAATTCCTTTACACCTGCATATGTATCATCATCATCATCACTAGGTGGATGAGGGTGTGCTCCATAAGCAAAGCAACCTGCAGCCCAACCTGCTGGAGGTGCTGATCAACACTGATGTCTCCGAGACAGACACACTCACAGTTCAGGAATTTAGGTGACATGCACTAATACAGAGATAAACACAAACAGAGACAGACATGCACATGTGCTTGCGCACAAGTGTACACACATACTTACACAGAAAATCCCTCTGTCATATACCATGCCAATCTCTAGCTGGGCTTTTCTCTCCTTCTACCATGTGTCGACACATGCATACTGATAACCCAGATATACCAATGTCTGAGTGTGTATTGCTGTGTGTTCAGGGCTGACCTGAAGACCGAGGAGCTGGTGGCCTCAGCTCAGAATGATCTGGACACCAGCAGCGAAACCATTGCCTATCAGAGACTCTACAGCCAGAGCCAGGTAGATAACACGGGAGCCTTTGTCAGTACCTGTTCCCCTCTATACTTTGCTTTTACTTGCTGTAATTCACACGATCTGATTCACAATTATCAATTTACAGCCACTTTGCTGTGCCCATTTTATCCCCTCGTAGTAAGTATTCTATTTCATCCAAATGAAACAGAACGGCTAGGTAGGAGTTTTGGAGGGGAGGGAGTTTGATTTGTCCAACAGCCAGTAATTGCTGGCAATTTTTAAGAGAATGTGGACATCGAAAAGCTTTTGGCAAGTTCCAGTTTGGTGGCAGACAATCGCTCATCTTTCCTCGATCTCGCTCCTATTTATTGGACATTCTAGGTAGTGTGCAACCACGAGTGCAGAGTGATGTAACTGAAAATGATTGTTTTTCAGGAAAAGAAAAACATGATTCATATAAGCACCAAAATAAAACACTTGTTTTTTTGTGAAGCTCTAGAACATAGTGTTAAAAAGCTCTAAATCAAGTGCATACAAAAGAGGTAAACAGGAATGAAAATACATTTGTCCTTTCCTACGACCTTCACTGTTTTCATCAAAATACATCACTATGATCTAGCAAAGGTTCACTTTAAAGCCCCAAAACTTAACTCGGCTTACAATGTTTATAGAAAATGGATTACACCGAAGCATTTGAGTTACACATCTATTTGGTTACTGAGAACTCGGTAGGAATTTTAAGTAAACTGGTTGGTGGCTGTGTTTTTTGTGAGCCACCACAGCTAATCCTTATAAATGCAAGATGAGACGTTTCATAGAAAGCTGCAACACCGAGCTTTTATTCCTCATTAAACGTATCAACATGACATCTGTTTGTCTTGCTGACATTTAACTTTATTATATAGGAGGCAGAGGGTAAAGACGGGGAGCTCCCAAGTTGGCTGAGCAGACTTACTTTAGGGGAAAGGCAGCTGTACACAAGCCAGCTCAGAGAGCAGTTGGCAGGCAAAGAGTAGGTACTATAGACACACAACCCCCCACCCCCAACACACACACACACACACATGCATGCACAAAATACAAATAAAAAAGATAAGAGTGGGTGCATACGTGGTCTTTTATATGAACTGCCCCGTGCACATACAAGTGGTAGGTAGCATGAATAGGAGACCAAAGGGGGACGAATAGTAAGAAATGCACAAAAAAAACAACCTCTGTCTTCAAACCTCCCGCTCAGCCACTTGTCTGGCCGCAGTCTGGGCTACATCATGAGGTCAATTTTCCATCAGTCATTAAACTCACATCTGTCAGCTGGGGTCACTCAGGTTCCCATTACGTCCAGTCCTCAAACTGAGCGAGGGCTTCTGGTCTGGAGCTAACTGTAGTCTCCAAGCTGCCACTGGATGTCGCTAAATCATCCATTACACACACTCAACATTTCTGTACGTAGAAATTAGGTGCCTGAGACGCACATATTTAGGCACATGCTACATTATGAACCGGTATTATATAAACATTTTTGTGAAACGTGTGCTTTATATATTAACAGGGAGGTGTCAATGGCAGATCTGCGTGCTGCCTTGACATGCATCAACCCAGAGCTAGATGCAGACGCTCTCAACTGGAGCTTGTGCCTCGCCTTTCAGGTGAATCACTGGACAAGATATGGCAAAGAAGCCCTTATGTTTACATCTACATGTTGATTGCTTTTGTGGGTATTGTGAAATGTGTAGTGGCATTGTATTTTTTTTTGATAGCACAAAAGACTTGCTTTTGTCTGTGACCTGCTTGATACTTTATTTGGTCAATTTTGGGAGTAACCTTGCTCAACATCATTCAGATATTTTGCGGTGACCCACTAACTTTTATATCAACAGTAATGGTGCTGGAATATGACGAAATATTTTGTCTGAAAGCACTTAAGAATCGGATGCTCCTACTTGAAATTACAGTTTATTACAATTACAGTTTATTACAATGATATATTTAGAGAATATATTACTCGGAATATATTTCTGTACATTTGTCGATAAATGAAGGACAAATGTCAGAACAACTTTTTAATTTTCTTGCTCCTTCTATTACTACTCCACACTTGTGCGGCCATGTAATTCAAATACACTAAAAGCTCTTCAGATATTTGGTTTCATCCACGATGTTTTCACTTCATTTCATTTTTTTCCCAGGTGAACATTGAAGAGCTGGAACAGTGTGACACACTGCTGGACACAGAAGCCATTCTGCAAAACCTCTGTATGGCTGACGTCAGCAGGCCTGATCCTCTGCCCCCGCAAGCGTAAAGCCCTCTCCCAAATGGACATTTCCAACAAACCCTGGCACCACTGAACAGTTCATTTTAGAAATGCTATAACTTTGAGTATTCTTAGACAACTCATTTGTGCTCATTAACAATGATAATTCATAAGAACTAAAAATTTGCATGTTAACATTTTGATGTTTATTAAAGTTGGCATCAGTGTTATTGGATCGGAGGAAACACCAGCATATTTGATTATCATTTGTCTTTATTCTTGAGTGAATGAATGATGATGATTTATTTCGAACATGTAAATAGGATATAACCCAGATAAGCCATTGCCAATACTCTGAAGTGATCAACAAATCCACACATCTCACTCAGCGAACAAAGCTCCATATGCATCAGATCATTTGCTACATGTTGGGAAAGCAGTAGGAGGAAGTATACACTTATTTTTTTCCTACCCCCTCTCACCTACTCGTAAGTTAATTCACCTACTATACATTTCAAACTCAACTCCCACTGTACTGTATAGTTCAAATTCAATGCAAGTTGTGCTGCACAATACAAACTCAACTACTGTGAACAATAAGAGAAAAAAGAAAAGAAAAACATCAAAAACACGTGAGCGAAAGAAAAAGAAAAGAAAACACAGCCTAATGTCATGTACCAAGAATAAACAGAGCTCAATGCTACATACAACCCACATATCCACTCAGTGTAATTCTTGTCCTTCCTTACACATGTATGCTAATATAAATGTTAAAATTATCACTGTGTGATGATAAGTATCACATCTGCTTCTGAAATATCACTTTCCAGATTATATCTATTTCTAAGTTATTAAATAAAAGCAGATGCAAGAAAAATATGAATTATGTTTTCAAAGGCATTTCCAGAGACAAGGAAATTCAGAGAGCTTAACTGAAAAATTCCAGTATACTTTTTCTTAGCAGCGTGAATAATAAATCCCAAACAAATGCATGTGGCTGATGTGAGAGTCCTGGAAGAAAGTGAGAAAGATGTACTATAAGAAGTTACCTACTGAAAGTGCAGTGGGCCTTTAAAACCTTAAGCATTGTTTACTAAAACAAAAGACATGGCTTGAGATGCTGTTAGATCGCCTCATGAGGCGGGGTGTGCGCATCATTTACTGGGATATGGTGTAAAGTATCCCAACTTTGCTCTAAGCAAAGTGAGGCAAAAACAAAAACATTCTCCCCATTCTGCTGATTTGTCGTCTGCACAGAAGTATTTCATGGTGAACGTCTTGTTCTTAATCGGTATTTAGCAAATGCACTGCTACTGCTTCTTAAAGCACATTAATGTTATGATTACTATTCAGCAATTACACTACTTTTTTGTCTTTATTGTACAAAACACATGTACATTACATTATGAACAAGACAAACTGTTTATGCCAGGGGTGCGTACACCAAACAAAAGGAGAAAATTAAAAATATATATGTATATAGTATATGAGAAAATAATACTCTTTTCTTCAAAATAAAGTGTTGTCAGTCTATAAGAAATTTATCCAAAACACAATTAGTTCTCATTGCCTTCTTGCTTTTAAGTTCTCTTATTGTGGTGCCATAAAGGTGCAGTTCTTGGATGAAAATGTCCAAAATTTGGTTTGGGGTCCGTCTATCTCTTCTTATGAACGTGGAATTTCCCCAATAATAAAATTAACTGCGTCAAGAAAACAATATCTCTTCCCAGCTCATTATCTTCAAGACAAATAAAAACATCTTTATCCTGAAAGTGGATCGTTTGTCCAGTTTTCCTTATATAATGCCGAACATCCACCCAAAAATATTCTGGTACGCCTACAGTGATAAAACAAATGACAGATTGTTCCTTCTCCTAGTTCACAAAACTGACGAGAATATTCACTATCAGTTTTACATCTGTCTAGTGTCTTCTTGGCTGGATATGTGCCACGCATAATTTCGAGGCCATTGCGCTGCTAATACTACCAGCGTAGTGTATCGGTGACATCAGGCGACGCAGTCGGCAAGAAAACTACAATCCCCGAGCACCACCGGGCTCATTGCGTCTCGGCGTATTTCCGTAAGCGGACCAGACACTGGACTGTCTAATTGCTATAACGGGCAGCCGAGCTGTGTTGGTCCGCGGTAAGTATCTCAGAATTATCGGAACCATTAGCGGAAGGGTGAATGAGTACACGCTCCTGCGGCAACGGCCAAAGTTTCCTCTTGTGTTTGAAGGAGTGCGAGACCGGCGTAAAGCCGCTCGGCAGATTTGCCCGGTAGGAGCGTGGGGGGCACGCCTATGCACGGAACCCTGCGACGGGGTGCCCGGGCGACGGGCACGGCCCGGAGGAGAGAGAGGGAACCTGGGGCAGAAAAGGGGGGGCAGACACTAACGCTCGGAGCGGGTGGGGTATTTTTAGAGCCGGGGTGAAAAACCCACAAGCGAGGCAAGCAGTTAGACAGCCGCTGGAAACGTGCTTATCTGGCGTGTGCACGCCGTAGCTTAGCGGAATGGCAGGTTGTCTGAAGTGCCATTGATAGCCAGCTCGAGCTAAATCAGCGGCGGCACGCCGGCTAACACGCTACGAGCAGCTAGTTGGCTAACGAGCTAGTAACAGCCAGCCGCTCTGCATACCGCCTCTCACACAGTCACAAAGGGATTTCGGGCCACTTTCTGGAGTTAATGGGCGTTTCGGGAGTCAGCCGTGTCATTATTAAATGGCTACGGAGTGGAGTTTTTTCCCCCTCGAGATAAAGTCGTGTCGGAGCGGGAACAGTCACACCGGGTTAACGCGCAAACCCCGGACGGCTCTCGCACAATGCGACGTTTATCGGGAAGCGCCTGACTTGTCCTGGGCGTGCGGCACGTTGGGTTCAGTGGCCAGCGCCGTACGCCCTCAGCAGGTGGGTCGTAGGCTCCATCTCCGTCTGCATGGAGTTTGCGTGTTCTCCCGGTGGCTCCGTGGGTTTCGTCGGGCTACTCAAACCTCTCCCCGCGGTTCAAAGGTTGGCGTATTAGGGGAACTGGATTCTATGAATTTCGGTTGTGACCGTGTGTACGAACTCGAGGGCTGGTGAGGGCAAGAAGGCAAGGTTGCTTCCCTTGCCCTCTGACCCGAATGCCTGTTGGGATCGACTCCAGCCCCCCACCCAACCCTAAATTAGATTGAAGGGGCATGGATAGCAGTTGATTTGATATAGATTAGTTGTTTACTAAATGTACTACCCAGCACATTTTATGCATTAACTATATATTCTACATTACCTTGCTCTGTGTAATCTATGACGTTGCATTGTAATTCTGTTATTTTTGTGTATTTTGTGCATTTGACACCTATTGCATGTCTGCCCACCCTGGACGACGGATCCCTCCTCTGTTGCTCTTCCCGAGGTTTCGCCCATATTTCTTTCCAAGGTTTTTCTTGTGGAGTTTTTCCTTATTCAGGTTTAGGGTCCAAGGATAGAGGGTGTCATATGTCATATACTGTCGTCTATTGTACTGATTTGTAAAGCCCTTCAGGACTACCTTGTGAATCTGGACTATACAAATAAACTTGACTTGACTTGGCTAATAGATGAATGAACGATTTGCACTGTTACTGCCGCCAAAACCGGCCAAGATGACCCATAACAACAGAACACCTCAGCACCACATGCAATGCATCAGAAACCCCCCTAACTAACATACTATGATTTTCTCTGGTGTGAAGTTGTCTTTGCACACCTGTTGCGGACATGCCAGACTAATTTTGTTTTACGGGCGTAATTCTAATAATGTTCTTGCTGAAAAACATTTTCCAGCGGCCCCAGTCATGTTTTCTGGTGACTTGTACATATAGAAATAAATAGTGCAGTGTATTTGCATAGGCTACTTAAGTCCACTGTTGGGTATTACCTCTTACATATGAGACTATTGTCTTCAGTGGTTCTCAGTCCAGTCATGAGTACCACCGTCAGTACTGCTGGTTTCTATTCTGCCAGGTAGTTACAGTCCCCTGTTGTTACAGGTCTAAAACCTCCCAGATTGAAGGCAGAATAACTGGAACAACAGGTGAATGTAATTAATTACCTGACAAAATAGAAAACCAGCAGTACTGGAGGTACCCGAGGACCTGATTGAGAACCGTTGCCCTAGTCTAAAAGAAACCAAATTTTATAACCAACATTCACGATCCTGTTTTCCCAACATCTGAATTTATTATTATTATTAACACCAGTCATGGACAGAGCCTTTTCCCTTTATGTCAACTTCTAGCTTTCATTTTCTGATCCATTACATCTCTTTCTAACATCGCTGCGCACCTTTCCTTTTTTCCTCTCCCTTTTCAGTGCGTGTTGCAGGGTGATTCAGAATGGGGGACAAGCCTCTGTGGGAGCAGATAGGATCCAGCTTTGTGCAACACTATTACCAGTTGTTTGACACTGACAGAACACAGCTCGGATCAATATATGTGAGTACGACAGAACTAAATGTTCACAAAATGTTGAACTCTAATTTTAGTGTTAAATGTTTTTGTATCTGCTATGTAAAATTTGTGCCCTGTGATGGCCTTGTGGCCTGTCCAGGGTGTCTCCCCGCCTGCCGCCCAATGACTGCTGGGATAGGCTCCAGCATCCCCGCGACCCTGAGAGCAGGATAAGCGGTTTGGATAATGGATGGATGTAAAATTTGTATCTGTTGAGGACTTCAGATATCTTTTTCAATGTTTTGACCAGTGCTCACCTGTGTAATGGTTTGAGAATAATTTGTAGAGGAAGCATGAATTGTCTGAGGATTTTTGGCTCGTGTATAAACTTGCTCTGTGCTCAAAAGGGCTAAATCAAGGCGCTTCAAGATTGAGATGCTTACCATGCTTTTTTAAGTGACACTTGAGGAATTAACTTTGCACCCTCTAGATGATAATGACAGATAATAATACAGTGTCCACTGAGCTAACAAATTCTCCCAAACTTTTACAATTGCAAATTGTGTTAGAATTAGAAGCGACGCCTCAAAAGTTCCTGCATTTGAACTTAACTCAGCCTGAGCAAAAAAAAAAAAAAACTGCATGTGGGGATTTTGTTTTTAACACCAAATTAATAATTATGGTAACACCTTATTCTAAAATAAAATAAAATACTAAGGTAAGCTAATATGGTGTTAATGAGAAAGGTGTGATGGTGAACCACAGACTAGACTAGATTTCAGACTAGACCGAATTCTCCACTAGGTTGCAGCAGCATCCTGATTTGGCATTTCTAAAATCAAATCAGAAAAAACAATTTAAAAAAAAAATCTTATTAACTTAATGTTCTGCATCACATTTTTAAAAATATTATTTTTATTGATTTTGATTTTCAAAAAGAAAATAACATCAATAACAACTAAGTAGCGTATACAAAATGTTGTATAATAGGTCCAGGAAACCTCGTACTGCATTCATCTAGTCACCAGAGCACAGAAGTGTTAAACCATGGGATTGTACATAAACAGGACCATCCCTCAGCTAAGTCAATTATCTTCATGCCAAACTGTGCTTAATTACTTGAAGATTCAGCGGTTTCTCCCATTTTTTTTTTTTTTTTACGAAAAGAGGAGTTCTCCCACCAATAAGGTATCACAACTTCAGATATCAGGGACAACATCAGATATCAGAGATTTTCACAGTTGAACAGAAGGAGAATTGTCCCCAACCCACTTCGTCATTATAGCCTTTCTAACCAACTTTAAGCGAAATTGAAGGGTTTTTTTTCGTGTAAATTCAGAGAATCTGGTAATGCTTCCTACTAAGCATAAAAGTGGGCTGACTTATTTCTTTACATATTGCCTTCCAGAAGAATTTAATTTGTTTGCACTCCCAAAGACAATGTAGTCTGGTTCCACGAAATGTTTTGGATTTAGGACAATTTGGAGAAGCTCTTGTTGTACACTTGTTGCATACTTGTATGTCTACATATCTCCATAAATATATGGAGATATATATACATTATATAAAATATCATATTGCATCTCCCTATATCTATTGCATGTTGATATTCTGGAAGGCAATAGCAGAATTTCTTCCCATGTTTCTTTATCTATTCCCACATTAAGCAGTGTACAACAAGATGTTCTCAATCGTACAAGTCAATCCAAGTTCAATTTCTGTAACTCAATAGAATTTTTGATACAGAACGTTCATGCTTTTGATGGTCCAGAAAAAAATCTTTCTAACAAATGAGAATCATCTGAGAAATTGAGAGTATTTGTTTTCTTGTACATATAGTGGCTAGTGTTTGTAAAAATCCTTGGTAGGTATATTGTACCAAGCGCTTAAAAATTTAGACATTTCAAAGTTCCCATTCTTGCCATGTCTTGAAATTTAGTCCTGCACCCTCCACTGATAAATTTGGGTTATCTACCAATGTTGTCAGGGCATTTAACTGGTGAGTTTCCTTAAAGAAATTTCTTTAAGCTATTTCCTGTCCATTATATTAGTTATTTGATTTTCCTTAGCTATAATTGGCAATTCGCTCACTCACTTGTCTAATAATAAATTTACAGGGGAAAAGGTTTACAGATCATTTCCTCTACAGATCAAGCCAAGGCAATCCAGTTTGTTCAACCACCCATAGAGAAATGATCTCTGTATCGCATTTTCAATACAAAGGTTCTCATCTAACATAAACAAATATCTCATTATCAAACCCAATGCCATGTGAAGCAGGCCATCTCATCTCTTATATATTGGCCTACAACTGATGATCTGTAAGTCTGTTGTATGAATAAGCAATGCATCCTATCTTTTTTTTTTCTAAATTTATTTCTGATTTTTCCCTTCTTTTTTTTTCTCCCAATTTAGTGGCCAATCGCTCCCTATTCTAGTTCAAACATCCACCCTCATACTGTATGCGTTTGCCAACTGCATCTCTCCGGCCGGCAGTCTCGAAGGAGACGCCTCGCCACTTTCGTGACAAGGCGAGTCCAGGCCGAACCACTGCTTTTTCCCACACACACAGAGACGCATTCATGTGATGAACACAAGCCGACTCCGCCCCCCTCCCGAAGACAGCGTTGCCAATTATTACTGCTTCATCGAATCCGGCCATTGTCGGATCTGACGAGACCGAGGCGCGAACCCCGGTCCCCAGTGGGCAACTGCATCGACACAAAGCCGATGCTTAGACCGCTACACCACCGCGGACCCAATGCATCCTATCTTGCCGTTGTATTCCACTGTCCAAATCAGGCTGAAAAAGAACAATGCACGGGTAGGTTTATTCAAATTAATAGACTATTAAAATAGGGGCGGCACGGTGGCACAGTGGTTAGCGCGGTCGCCTCACAGCAAGAAGGTCCTGGGTCCGAGCCCCGGGGTAGTCAAACCTTGGGGTCATCCCAGGTCGTCCTCTGTGTGGAGTTTGCATGTTCTCCCTGTGTCTGTGTGGTTTTCTTCCGGGTGCTCCGGTTTCCTCCCACCGTCCAAAGACATGTAGGTCAGGTGAACCGACCGTACTAAATTGTCCCTAGGTGTAGGTGTGTGTGTGTGTGTGTGTGTGTGTGTGTGTGTGTGTGTGTGTGTGTGTGTGTGTGTGTGTGTGTGTGTGTGTGTGTGTGTGTGGGCAGGGGGTGTGGCTGTGGGCCCTGTGATGGCCTGGTGGCCTGTCCAGGGTGTCTCCCCGCCTGCTGCCCAGTGACTGCTGGGATAGGCTCCAGCGACCCTGAGAGCAGGATAAACGGTTTGAATAATCGATGGATGGATGGATTACAATAAATGAATATAGGTGCTTCCAAGTCTTATAAGCTTGACGATTCAGAAAAACATAAAGGGCAACTTGTCATGACAGAGTTTCAGTCTAGAGATTTTTTTTTTGCATTTTAATCCCTGAGGATATATTGCTCTGTTTTTTCGAAGAGCAGGTTTTGATGTCTGGGTATTGTGGGGTCGTATACGTAGTTGATTTACATAATAGCTGCATTAGAAAAACAGTTTAAAATGACCAAAAATGTCACTCTACTCCTCTAAAGCCACAAAAGATTATGTGCTGTTTTTCATTAGCCTAGTTTGTTTTGTGGTGTCAAAGTTTTGCATGTTTTCCCTTCCTCTCAATTCATAAGTTCTGTCTCACAGAGAAGTTCACATGTCTATCTCTTGCCAGTGGCATCTGCAGTCATACTCCATTGTGCTAATCTGCATGTTAATTCCATTTTCAGCCACTCATGCCTTATATAAAAATGACGACAACAGTGACGTTTTCAGACCATTCTGCACCTTACAACGGAAGTGTGAAATTCCTATAGTGGCAATACACATTGTAAAGCTCTCTTTCACTGCGTGTGTGACCATCTTTGTATGTGTTTGTAGCCTGTGCGTGTGAGGCATGACGGGGTGTTGGGTGGTTGTTTGCACTGCATCATTCTGCTTCCGGTGTGGGAAGATGGCGGTGCGAATTCATGTTTGCGGCGGCCTCACCCAGTACCGTCCATGCAGTGCCTTTGTCCATGTCTGCGTCTAAGTGTGTATTTGTTTGATGACTGGGAGAGCTGGCGCTGGATCGGCTGGGAGAGCTTGGTCTGCTGCGTCCCGTGGGCCCGGGGACCATGGCCCTGCCTGGAGCTGTGCCCGAAAAGGTAACACCAAGGGTGGTCTGACAGGACACGGAAGCAGGGCAGGCTAAGCTAACTGCTAGCCCACGCAGACTGGCAGTTCCGATAACACCGAGGGCGGTCTGGCGGTGGCCTCGCCTATCCTTGACTGTGTTTTTAGTGTCGTCATGTGGAGTGCATGGAGGTGTGTCGAAGGTGTCTGGCTGGGAGAGCTGGCATTGGATCGGCTTGGAGAGCCTGGTCTGCTGTGTCTAGTGGGCCCAAGGACCACGGCCCTGACCGGAGCTGCACTCAAAGAGGAAACACCGAGGATGGCCTGACAGGACGTGGAAGCGGGGCGGGCTAAGCTAACTGCTAGCCCATGCAGACCGGAAGTTCCGACAGTCACCCTGGCTGGCGTTCGTTCTCCTGAACAGTGATTTTTTTTTTTTAGACATATGTGTTACTTTGGATACACGGTGTTCTTGTAGTTTTTGGATATGTGTTTTTGTCTTTGTGTTGCACTGCTGTGGGCTGGGGGAAGCGATGTTTCGTTTCATTTCACGTGCGCAAGTGCATGAAATGAAATGACAAAGTGATTCTGATTCTGATCATTCTTGAGCGCGAGTTAGAACGAGATAGAATCCTGCAGGTGCTGCCATCTCGCGGGGCGTAATCAATCAAATTAAGGAATGCGGAGCCGGATAACATAGAAACTAGTGTTTGCTTGAAATAAAATCGCCGTAAATTGAATCAAAAATGCTTTCACATACGTAGACTTGACAGCCTCAGAAGATCTTTAAAGGAGAAAAAAACAGAACTGGCAGGCTCATGTCGAACACAGACGTACTGTGGAAACACTGTGCAGATATGTGCACATTTTTCCATAGTGTCACACGTGTGACGCTATGGAAAAATCTGCACATATCTTTAAAACGTCATGCCGACAAATCCCAATATAAATCGATTCCATGTGCATAATTAACCATTCTCTATACTATCAGGGATCAGGAACACTTTGTCATTTCACTTCATGCACATGAAATGAAACGAAATGCTGTTTCCCCAGCCCACAGCAGTACAACACAAAGACAAAATCACATCCAAAAACTCCAAGAACACACATATCCAAGCTAACACATCCAAACTAAACAAAAAAAAAATCACTGTCCAAGGGAACGAACGCCAGCCAGGATGACTGTCGGAACCGCCGGTCTGCATGGGCTAGCAGTTAGCTTAGTCCGCCCCGCTTCTGTGTCCTGTCAGGACGCTCTCGATGTTTCCTCTTCAGGCGCAGCTCCAGGCAAGGGCCGTGGTCCCCGGGCCCACTGGACGAAGCAGACCAAGCTCTCCTAGCTGATCCAGCACCAGCTCCCCCAGCCAGACACCCTCGACACACCTCTCCTCACGACGACATCAGAAATACCACGGCCAACGCCAGGTGAGGCCGCTGCCAGACCGCCCTCGGTGTTATTGGAACTGGCGGTCTGCATGGGCAACCAGTTAGCTTAGCCTGCCCCGCTCTCCCAGCTGATCCAGCGCCAGCTCTCCCAGCCATCAAACGAAGACAAAACTTAGACGTGGACAAAGACACTGCATGGACGGTACTGGGTGAGGCTGCGGCAAAATGTGAACTATGCAATTGTTATTATAGACGAATTTTTAAAAAAAAACCATCACTGACGTGAATTTAATAATTTCATCTGAAAATTATTTTTTTGCCTGGTTTTTGAACATGGGGAAAAAGGTGCTTGAGAAAGTCCTTAAAATCCTTTAACTTTTTTATTTTTATATCTGTATTAATCCTGTGCATAAGTATTATGTGAATACCCCGTCGTAGGTGTCATGGATGTGTTGGTGTCATCTCTGGTGCTTATTATGCCGCCGTCCCAGGTCCATCCTGTGTGGAGTTTGCATGTTCTCCCCGTGTCTGCGTGGGTTTCCACTGGGTGCTCCGGTTTCCTCCCACCATCAAAAAGACATGCATGTTAGGGTTAATACTCCTGTCTGTGCCCCTGAGCAAGGCAATGGAAAGAAGAACTGGAGTTGGTCCTTGGGCGCTGCAGCTGCTCACTGCAGCTATACAATAGGATGGGTTAAATGCAGAGAACACATTTCATTGTTACCAAACAACTGCACAATGACAAGAATAACATGGCTTTCTTATTAGATAATCACATACAATCGCTATTGCTTTGTTGTGACTGGTAAATCTTTGTCCTATTACCAGTTTGTCATTCACATTGTTGTTAATGTTATTATGCAAGGCATATTGGTGCCTTTTTAGTTATATGGCTCTGGACCGTTCTTACAAACTGTTTGATATACACACAACCTATCTACTCCCAACATACAGGGCCTTTCAAACCAGTGCTAAGTGTTCATTTCAATGGGTAGTTACAAGATAAATATGATAAAACTCATCTCACACTATGTACCAGTCCTCTTCTGTGCCCTTCAGATTTTACTGTTCAGTTACAATTTATTAACTTGTGTGTAATTTCTACAAATATTACTCAATCTATTTTTATAAAAAAGCAGATTGTTTTGCAAAGAGGATGCAGAAACCCTGTTAATTTTCATCATAGATAGCAAATAAATGGATCTGTATGTAATCTGAGAGCCCTGAAATGATAACACTTTGGAGATTGAAAAATTGAAGAAGAGGAAAAAGTCAAATTAAATATAGGGCTTGTGTGGTTAAAAAGTTGATGTGTCTCAACATTCATCCTTTTGCAGCTTACTTTCTCTTCCCCCTGTCTATCTCCTTCCTTTGCACAATCCAGATTGATGCATCATGCCTTACATGGGAGGGACAGCAGTTCCAGGGAAAAAGAGCAATTGTTGAAAAACTCTCTGTAAGTTTGTTTGATGACTTACTGTTTCATTAACATATAACATGGCTTAAAACGTGTCTAGATTTTTAGTTTGAATGGCTCAAGTAGGGACCAAATTCCTGATGCAGGCTGCTAGTGCCTTGCTTTTACCCACTGAACTACAAAAATACAGTGGGTTACAGAAAGCAGATGATGGCTTGTATTTGTAAGCAGAAGTGATATATCAGCGCATCAAATATCAAGTGGATACCTTCTATGAGATACAAATTTGATGGGTCTCCTTGAAAACTGAATTGCTGACAATACGATGCGTGACAACATCCCTGACAATTTACCCTATCTAGCAGTAACTTACGCTTCTGTAGATGGTGATGCACACAATGTAATGCCTCAAGCACTACTGCATTATGTTTAGAAGTCTGAGTGCAAATGTTTTTCCAGTTGAACTTGGTTTCAGGATTCTGATCTCGTATTTTTTCTGCCTCTTCCTTTTTAAAAATTTTTTTTTAATGTCATGTCCACCATCCGGTCATACCAATCTTCAGTATTTGTTATGTACGTTTCTCCATCTCTGTTCCAGAGCCTCCCCTTCACAAAAATAGCCCATAGTATAACAGCGCAGGACCACCAGCCCACCCCAGACTGCTGCATCTTGAGTATGGTTGTAGGACAGCTAAGGGTAAGTCGCACAGTAGATACAAAATTAACACTTCTGTCTTCCATTTTCAACGCTTATTCTGTTGCTTGTTCTTTCACTGCATAGACAATTTTAGTTTGACTACGCAATAGCTAAGTAACTGTTGACTCACAAATGTCCTATGTTTGCATGGAAATACATGGTCTCGTCAAGGGATGTATGCTATTTTTGTTCAGGAATATTAGGAATCGGTGGCCCATGAGAGCAGTGTGTTAATTTTCCATCAGGCGAGTTAAAAGTAAACCATTGTTCTGCTGAGTTTGATACAAACCATTCCTGTTTTTGTGTGTTTGTATGTGTTTGCAGGCAGATGAAGACCCAATTATGGGATTCCACCAGAGTTTCATCCTGAAGAACATTAATGATGCGTGGGTGTGCACCAATGACATGTTCAGGCTGGCGCTCCACAACTTCGGCTAAAGCCTCTCCTTTCTCTGGTGGGCAGGGGCAGCCATGTTGGAGAGTGCAGTGTGAAAAAGGAAGGAGGAGTGGAAGATGAGGAGAAGAAAGGACACTCGTCCCTCCCTCCTCCTGTCTCATTCACACCTGTTTGACAAACACCGGATTCTAGATGTCAATCACAGAACCTCATGTGGGTGGGTTTTCAAACCACCCCAACCAGTAGAAATGCAAAGTGTTTCTTTGCTGAGAGTCAACTGACCAATCAGATGCCCCTGTCTGCCCCACCACTGATCTGCATGACGCTGGGCGCCCCATTACAGTATCTACACTCAAGCCAGACCAGGAAGGCACTTACCAGCTTACTGATGCCATTAACTCCCACCCATTCTACTCTACGCTAATGCTAATCCATTCTTCTTGACTGCTCTACTCTACTGTTGATGGCGCCACTGCTCTCGACTCAGTTCTGATAGCACTACTGTTGACTGGTGTAGATCCATGTTCAGATTCAGAATCGGCTCTTTACTTTCTGCTTCTTGTGTTTTACTTTATTTTAGATGCCCCCTTTGTGTTGGTTTTAGCTTGCGTTTGTGTGTTCTACGAATAATTTCTTTTAAAAGATGGTTAAATATTCCATGATTCATGCTTTCATGTCAGGTTTTGCACTAGCAAACCAAAGAATCATGAAATTTGCCCATGCTGTGTGATTGGAGCTTATCCGGTTCTCTCTCTTTCGTCTCTCTGACTGTCCCTCTCTCTAATTTCTTTCTGGCAGTAAACATGGATACTGCAGCCACAATACACAATAAAACCTGGACTTTTTCTTAATGACGTTAGCTTGGTCCTCTTCAATGTATGATTCCTTGTCTGGTTATCTGCTCTCCCTGTCCCTCGTTCTCTGTCATCTAAGTTTTTGCATCCAAACGTGTTGTACCAAGCTATGCATTATAATCATTAGCAGCTGGTTTGTAGGAAGAATGAGTATTGAGGTGGCTATGGCAGTACTATTGCATTATCAGGGCTGGGCAACATGATCCAGAAAGGGTCGTTGTGGGTGCAGGTCTTTGTTCCAACCAAGCAGTTACACACCTGATTCTATTAGTCAACCAATAGTCTTGTTCCAACCAAGCAGTTACACAGCTGGTTGTATCAGTCAAACGTTTTGATGAACCGTTTTTGCTTGGATCAGTGCTTTGGTTCTCATAAGTACCAAGTCAGAATTTATTGTTAGTGTTAGAGATAGAATCTTACAGCTACAGTAACCTGCCAATTTAGGATAGGAGTGATATTTGAACATCTCTTAGAGGGAACTATTAGTTATTATGAAGACATTAACCGCTTCAGAAATAGAAATAAATCATTAACGAGATACGGTTGTACTTGAGTGGTTCATCATTGGAATGGTGAATCATGTCGCGGGTTAATCAGGTTGACGGTAGGGCCCCGTGATGAATCCGTAATTATATGGGAATATGTGGGAATCTTGATTGTATTATATATATGGCATGAATGCTGTGATTTAGTTCAGCAAAAAAAAAAAAAACTGCAGGTAAGAAGGACGGCCTAGGAACGAAAGACTGACTGAGGATCCGGAAGACATTGCGCGGGACGCAGCGGAAGTTTGGACGGGTTGCTCAGGGTGAACGCGAAGTGAGCGCTGGCGGCATCGCGTCAAAACATTTTCTGAAGGAGCCCAGTTTCCCCCTTCCCCGAACCCATGGCTTCCAACGCCAACATGGATATTGAAGGTGCCACCCAGCATCTTAGGGATATTCTCAAGCTTGACCGCCCGGGACACAGCACCGGTAAGAAGCAGCAGTGGCGAAAAGCGGCTGCGCCTGCAAGGCCGCAGTTAGCCAACGACATACTAGCTAGTTAGCCGGCTAGCGGTCTACGTTCAGATTTGCAATGAACGGCGCGCTTGGCTAGCGTAAATGCTAACGTGACAGTTATTAGCGGCTGCGCTAGCTTGCTAGCACAACGTTAGGGAACTTCACGAGAGCACATCCGGCTGATGGGCAAAGAATTAAATAATCTAGCGACGCAACAAACTAGTTAGGCACTAAACAGGTGAATTGATGGGCTGTGCGAGACAGATGTTACCATTGATTGCATCACAGGTTAGTTTTAGGTTGAATCGTCTAACAGGATTAAAAACAGCAGAAAAACGTGTATCAAACATTTACAAAAGCTTTCACAAAGAGAAAAGTTTTAAGAAGAGATTTAAAAGAAGCTAGAGACGTATTGCGTCTTGAGTTGAGTAAGCCGAGTTCCATATTGTGGGGGCAGCAACAGCCTGATCACCCTTTGACACAAACCGTGACCTGGGAGTAACCACCAGGGCTCCATATGCGGATCCTAATGGTCGAGAGGGCACATACCAGGTCAATAAATCACAGATGTAGCAAGACCGTTTGAGGCCTAAGCAAGCAATAACATTTTAAAATCAGTTCGAAATCTAACAGGGAGCCAGTGTAGGGAGGCAAGCACAGGGGTGACGTGATCATGCCTCTTTGTCCCAGTAAGGAGCCAAGCAGCAGTGTTTTGTACCAAGTGGCGATGGTGGAGGGAGCCCCGGCTGATACTCGAATTAAGTGCGTTGCAGTAATCAAGATTAAACCGTGAACAACTTTTTGTAGATCAGCAGTTGATGAAAATGTCATAATTTGAGATGATCTTGGTGGAAGAAACAAGACTGAATTGATAATCAAAACAGAGGTTAGCATCAAATATTACCCTTAGATTCCTAGCAGCCTGCTTAATACTATTAGATAGACCACCAAGGGCTGATGGAATTTGGGGGACCGAACAGAATGACCTCAGACTTCCATACATCCATTCCATCCATTATCTGAACCGCTTATCCTGTTCTCAGGGTCGCAGGGATGCTGGAGCCTATCCCAGAAGTCAGACCTCAGACTTATCATCATTAAATTTAATAAAGTTTTGGGACATCCAGTATTTAATATTAGAGAGGCAAGTTGTGAGATTTACTAAATTGCTAGAATCAATGGGTTTTAACGGCATGTATAACTGAGTGTCGCTAGCATAAAAATGGCAAAACACATGGTTTTGAATAACCTGGCCAAGAGGCAGCATGTATCTAAAAAACAAAAAGGGGCCAAAAATAGAGCCTTAAAGAGACACCACAACTCAATTGAGCCGTCAAGGAACATGGGGAATAGAAAGAATGCAGGCTGGATTTGGGACCTGATATTCTCTACCTTATTTAAAAAATGAGCGAGAAATTTTTACTCAACCATCAGGTTCAGAAAAAGAAGTGGAGGGACCATTAATAAAAGAATCGGTTACCCTAAAGAGGACTTTAGGATTGTGGTTATTTCTAGATATCAATTCAAAGACGTAAGCCAATCTTGTATCCTTAACTGCATTCTGATAAATTAACATTTGTTTTTTTGTTTTGTGCTATTTTGGACTTGGTGAACTTCCATTGTCGTTAAGATTTTCTACAGTCTTTAAGGGCTCAAGTGTGATCATTCACCCAGGGAGGTTATTTGATTTTTGTTTCCTAGTTTTTTTCTCCTCAATTAGACTTGGCCAATTACCCCACTTTTCTGAGGCGTTCCGGTCGCTGCTCCACCCCCTCTGCCGATCTGGGGAGGGCTCTAGACTACCACATGCTTCCTCTGATACATGTGGAGTCGCCAGCCGCTTCTTTTCAACTGACAGTGAGGAGTTTCGCCAGGGGGACGTAGCGTGTGGGAGGATCGCACTATTCCCCCTAGTTCCCCCTCCCCCCTGAACAAACGCCCCAAAAAACCAGAGGAGGTGCTAGTGCAGCGACCAGGACACATCCTCACATCCGGCTTCCCACCTGCAGACACGGGTAATCGTGTGTAAGGACACCCGACCAAGCTGGAGGTAACACGGGGATTTGAACCGGCAATCCCCGTGTTGGTAGGCAATGGAATAGACTGCTACGTTACCTGGCCGGATGCCCCCGTTTCCTATTTTTAAACGGTGCAACTTGTTTGAGGATGGCTAGGCATTGATCATTGACTGAATTTAACAGTGCGTCTGGATTGAAAGGAGATATAGTGGAATTAAAGGACGATGAATTAAAAAGATCACAGAATTTAATTGCAGGACCAGTGTTGAGAATGTGAGAGGGATAGAGTCCAGAATAGAGAGCTGTAGTGGAACTTAAAAAACAACAGCTTTATGGTCAGTTACAAGCATATCTGCCAGATCAAGACATTCAGGAGAGAAACCAGATGAGAGTACCAGGTCTCAGGTGTGACCTTTAGAATGTGAGGCCCCTTTAATAGATTGAATGAGGTTAAAAGGATCTGTAAGATCTGAAAAATGAAAGGTGAGGGAATGAGAAGTGCAACATGCATGAATATTAAAATCACTAAGAATAAGCACCCTGTCATATTAGATATGACAATGGATAAAAGCTCAGAAAACTCAGAAATAAATCTGATTTCAATAATCAGTTAATGAAACTAATTGATTTATTGCACAGCTGTTCACAACATTTTAGTAATGGTGCACATGGCTCAATTGCAAAGGATCTATACAAGCCACATCATTAAATTAATTATTATTATCATCAAAGAGGAGGTTTATGGATGTGGTGAGAGAGGACATGCAGGTGGTTGGTGTGACAGAGGAAGATGCAGAGGACAGTCGGAAGAAATGGAAACGGAAATGGAAAGTGCCATCATTGGGCTTGTATAAGCAATTGCTGCAGGCTAATCTCTTGTGATCAAGAAATAAGCTTTAGCCTCCATAGCTGCGCAGAAAGTCTCTAAATGTTCTCCAACTTAAATCGGGTAAATATTGGCTCCGATCTAAAACGTGAACTTATCAAGCTCGCATTAATGAACAACACGCTGGCTAGCATAAAGGATGATGTTGATTGATTGATTGATTTTTTTTAACAACTCAACAACTTCATTAGCCAAGCTTAAGGGTCTGCTTTTTTGAAATGCACATTAAAGTCACATTCTTGTGCCACTGATTTGAAACGTACATTCACATGTCAACTAGAGACGTTCCGATACAATTTTTTTCCATACCAATTCCAATACCTGAACTTGTGTATCTGCCGATACCAAGTACCAATACGTTTATATATATATATAGCTGATGATTGCTTATGGCATGAAACAGGCTTGTACTATCTCATAAAGAATTTACTTGACTCACTGGATTATATATATATATATATATATATATATATATATATATATATATAGTATAGTATATATACACACACACATACACACAGTGGCTTTCAAAAGTATACCCCTGGAACTTTTCCACATTTTGTCACGTTACGACCACAAAATAAATATATTTTATTGGCATTTTATGTGAAAGACCAACACAAAGTGGCACACAATTGTGAAGTACAAAGAAAATGATACATGATTTTAATTTTTTTTACAAATAATAAACTGAGAAGTACGGTGTGCAAAAGTATTCAGCCCCCTTTTCTCTGAGTGCAACCAATTGCCTTCAGAAGTTGCCTGATGATTGCTGAATGATCGAATGTTGACCTAATGACTAAATAGAGTCAACCTGTGTGTAATCTAATCTCAGTACAAATACAGCTGTTCAGAGGTTTGTTAAGAGAATATTGGGGAGCAAACAGCATCATGAAGTCCAAGGAACACACCAGACAGGTCAGGGATAAAGTTGTGGAGAAGTTTAAAGCAAGGTTAGGCTATAAAAAGATTTCCCAAGCTTTGAACATCTCACGGTGCACTGTTCAATCCATCATCCAGAAATGGAAAGAGTATGGCACAACTGCAAACCTACCAAGACACGGCCGTCCACCTAAACTTACAGGCCGAACAAGCAGAGCACTGATCAGAGATGCAGCCAAGAGGCCCATGGTGACTCTGGACGAACTGCAGAGATCCACAGCTCAGGTGGGGAAATCTGTCCACAGGACAACTAGTGGTCGTGCACTGCACAAATCTGGCCTTTATGGAAGAGTGGCAAGAAGAAAGCCATTGTTAAAAGAAAACCATAAGAAGTCCCTTTTGCAGTTTGCCAGAAGCCATGTGGGGGACACAGCAAACGTGGAAGAAGGTGCTCTGGTCAGATGAGACCAAAATTGAACTTTTTGGCCTAAATGCAAAATGCTATGTGTGGCGGAAAACTAACACTGCACATCATTCTGAACACACCATCCCCACTGTCAAACATGGTGGTGGCAGCATCATGCTCTGGGGGTGCTTCTCTTCAGCAGGGACAGGGAAGATGGTCAGAGTTGATGGGAAGATGGATGGAGCCAAATAAAGGGCAATCTTGGGAGAAAACCTGTTGCGAGTCTGCAAAAGACTTGAGACTGGGGCGGAGGTTCACCTTCCAGCAGGACAACGACCCTAAACATAAAGCCAGGGCTACAATGGACTGGTTCAAAACAAAACATGTTCATGTGTTAGAATGGCCCAGTCAAAGTCCAGACCTAAATCCAATTGAGAATCTGGCAAGATCTGAAAACTGCCGTTCACAAACACTCTCCATCTAATCTAACTGAGCTTGAGCTGTTTTGCAAAGAAGAATGGGCAAAAATTTCAGACTCTAGATGTGCAAAGCTGGTAGAGACATACCCCAAAAGACTTGCAGCAAAAGGCGGTTCCACAAAGTATTGACTCAGGGGGGCTGAATACTTTCGCACACCGCACTTTTCAGTTTTTTATTTGTAAAAAAAAATTAAAATCATGTATAATTTTCTTTGTACTTCACAATTGTGTGCCACTTTGTGTTGGTCTTTCACATGAAATTCCAATAAAATACATTTATGTTTGTGGTCGAAATGTGACAAAATGTGAAAAAGTTCAAGGGGTATGAATACTTTTGCAAGCCACTGTATGTCTACGTGTAGGTATATAAAACCAGTTGTATACTACTAACCCTGTATGAATGTGATGATTGCTATCGTTGTATGGCCTGGCTCAGGTTAAACCCTTTGTAAAACATGAACAAATACATACATGCATACAGAGAATGAATGCCATAGAACTTTTTGTTATCTAGTTTGACAGTCATAACTGAAAAAGAGCACAAATAAATAAATCTAGGAATAAATAACAATTCCTTTAAAAAAACAAAGTGCAGCCACAATTTAGTGAAATATATGAAATAATCTGAAATAACAATAAAACATAAAAATAAATATATGTCTAAAAAATAAACATCCTCCATAGTAGCGCTTGATGGTGACAGACATAAGTTAATGCAATATAGTAAGGCATACCATGCATGTGCATAAAATAATAATGCAATGTCTAGATATCTAGAACACCATTTCTAAGTTTTGATTATAATATGGACTATTACATTTAATACGCATACTATTAGCCATACCTGTCTTTGAAACGTGGGTCCAAGAGAGGGGCAACTGCATGCAATGGCTCGTCCTCGATGGTTCTGAATCTTTTCTTGACAGCCTCTAGAAGGGTAGTTTTTATACCCGTGTCCTCCTGGTTCTCCCAAGAAGCAGCCGTTTTAGCACCTGAGTGTGTTTAATTTCTGCTCGGGTACAATGTCGACTCGGGGTCCTTCGACTGCATATGACGTCACGGATTATGTTGCTAGCTAGCTTTATAATCATTTAGCTGTGTATCCAAAGGAGTTGAATCAAGTGCAACTGGACTTGGTATATATCCGTGAAGACGTTTTGCCTCTCATCCACATCCAAGAGGCTTAGGATCCAAGAGGTTTCCTAAGCCTCTTGGATGAGAGGATATATATGCCAAGTGCAGTTGCACTTGATTCAACTCCTTTGGATAACCATGACCTGGATGAATGAGAACATTCACAGATATTTAGCTGTGTGTTTTTTTTACAATCCACGTTGACATAGAGTTGGTTAGTAAAGGTGCGAGGCCGCAGCTTCTGGGGGGGAGGGGGGTGTCCTGGACGAGCGAACTTTTCCCCGCTGGTCCTAAACTGAACTAGCCCCTACCCAATCGTAATGCGTGAAGTAGTGATGTCATCCGTAGTCGCAGGACCCCGAGCACATCCGGTAGGGCGAGTAGATCAAGTACCGACACCGTGACCGAGGGGTAACTTCAGTCGCAGAGGAGGTGGAGGAGCTAATTTGTCTGGTCAGTTCTTCAAATGGTGCCAGAACATCGATGGGTTTCTCCAGCAAATCCCACTGGTTGGCTGTCAGGGTCGCTGGCAGGTCGTGGTCAGCTCCATATGATGAAACCAATCGCTTCTGCTCCAGTAGCCTCTCAAATCAAATCAATTTTATTTCTATAGCCCAATATCACAAGTTACAAATGTGCCTCAGTGGGCTTTACAGCAACACAACATCCTGTCCATAGACCCTCTCATCGGATAAGGAACAACTCCCTAAAAAAAAAAAACCTTTAACAGGGAGAAAAAAATAGGAGGAAACCTCAGGGAGAGCAACAGGAGGGATCGCTCTCCCAAGACAACGTTCAATGGATGTTGTGTTGACGCAATTTACACAACACAACAATGAAAGAGGATAACACAATTATAATGGACTTATAAAATTTATGAAGAATGTGATGCGCAGGATGCAAAAAAGTGTCCAAGTGTTCCACCTCGTCGCCACGTCTTGGCGCAGACGTTTGCTGAGCATTTGGAAAACTTGCTGAGTATCCTCCAGGCCTGTAGTAGCCAATGGCGAGTGTTTTAAGTGCCCAATTATCTTTCTAGCATTTGCCAGCGCATCGCTCACACTTCGCTGTGATGGTAGCCCTTCGTGCACTACCAGCCGGATCGTGTGGGTGAAGCATCCCCAAACTCGACACGTCCATCTAGTCCTTGGCTTTCCTCGTGTTGCTTGTGTTGGTGTGCAAAACGACATGAACATTGGGCAGGGGGATGCTCCGTTTTACCAGCGTCCCTTCAACCGTTGCGGCTAATTGCCATGCCAGTATATGAGCCGGGGAATTCGTTTGCTTGCAGCGCCGCGCTTTGAAGAGCAAACGTGGAAGCCACGTCCACGCAGCGTGCAGTTAAACTGCGCAAAGACATTGGGCAAACGTTGGCACTCCGAATGTCAGCTATAAAGCTACTGACCTGCGCGTCTTTTAGCCTACACGACACGTGTCCCCTCACTGTCTCGTCTAGCTTGGGGAGGGCAGTTTTGGAGATGTATTTGCGACTCGTAAGTGGCGAAATCCAGTGTTTTCGACGACCGACGGGTTGGTCGCCCAGAACAATGAATTCGACAAGTTTGTCAGTTATCTTTGTTTTGGGCTGTCTGTGGAATTTATGGCGTCGTTGGGATGCGGTTTCCAACGTGCCGCCGCTGCTGCAGTTCGTGCTTTAGTTTCCCCTTTGCCCCGTTGAACGCATCGTGCTCTTTCGCGTGATGCGTCTTCAAATGCTTTATAAGAGTTCTGGTGTTGAAACTGGCAACGCTGGTGCCGCCCCTCGAAACTAAAGCCTTGCATACTGTACACGTTGCCGCCTTACTGGTGGGATTTTGCAGTGTAAAATGTTCCCAAAATGTTGACATTTCGCAAGCGTTACACTAAATGACGCGTCACCAATTCTTCTTCGCCGCTCTAAAACAGTAGCTGCCCGTTGCGACGCAGCGCAAATTGCTTTGTAGGCTGTTTTGGAGCGGCGAAGAAGAATTGATTCCCGGGCAAACGGCCGTTTTATCTAGGAGAAACGTATCTTAAAGTTGATGCCGTTTCGGGGCTAATAAGTTAGGCGATATCGGATCGCTGCATAGACTCGCGTACGCACCGATACCCGATCCAGCAATCTAGGCAGCGTTGGAGGCATTTCCGAACTCGGATTGATTGGTAAAAATTACCTTTTTTTTGGTATAGCTTTACAGTCATATTTCATTGTGTAATGTGCCCGACCGTCCCATATACGTTCTGTGTGGTTGGAGGATGACAAATATTTGTGAGTGACTTGCTTTGATATGTCTTTTAACCCAATCTTGATTTTTCAAGTTTTGTCATAAAATGTGAAATAGCCACTACAACAAGTAGTTTTGGCATTGTTCTGAAAGCCTTCTAAGACTACAAATTATCTTTTTTGGCAATTTGGTTTTATAGTTTCTGAAAGAATAATTACATATTAAAAATAGGTGTATGCCAGTATCAGCTTTGTCATAGTTGAATGAAATGGGTGCATCTGCAAACTCCCTGATTTGAGCAGTGCTGTGGAATTTATCACTCAATTCGAAATATATATATATATATATATATATATATACACCAATTATTTTACTCAATTATGCTCAATAAATACTTTTTTTTTGAAGAAACATTAAACGGTTGATGTATGTTTTTTGAAAGCTAATTTGCAAATCTCTTGCATTGCACCAATCTGCTTGGTTGAAATCATTCCCACTTGTTCAAGTTTGTCAATCGTTGTGATATTGGGCTACACTGCAGGCGTTGTGTGGCTTCTCCCTCTCGTAGCCCTTCTCATCCACCCCTCTACGTCTGTTATGTTTATCTGTCTAATTGTTTCACCCCGTTTATCGTAAAGCAACTTTGAGTATTAGAAAAGCGCTATATAAGTTTAATTTATTATTATTATACAAATAGAATTGACTTAACTTTACTCTTTATCTTCTTAAATTGTATATAGTGTTAATGTCTGTGGTATGTTTTTATAAAAAGTAAAACATATGAACTACATTAAAAAGTACATGAAAGGACAAGAATTCAAAGTAATTAATTTCAGAGAACCTGTTTGCACCATTGTAAATAAGATTATTTGCAACAGGGTAACTCCACATGAACCTTCACTTACGGGGTATTTTTCTCTCTTCAGATACCCAGTCAGATGACAGCCAAAGAAAGTCATCTTTCAATGGAGAGCTAAATGGACTGTTGGGGGCAGCAGGCCTTCTGGGAGCTGGTGACAGGTCAACCATGGCTGAATCCACTGACCCTAGTGCAGCAGACATGAACAATACTCAAGAGAGTCAGATAATGTGAGTCTGAATGGGGAAAAGGTAGCTTCAGACTCAAGTCACAATGAATCCCCTTCCATATATGAGCACAGAGTGAGATGGCCTCATGCAAGGCTGCTGCATTGCATTTAACAACCTTTTTTGTCCCCGTGGTAATTCCGATCATATCACTATTGTGTGTTGATAATGCGCATTGCTGTTTGAAAAGCCCACCTGTTTGAGGTCCAAGTCTGTTCCCCCGGATAGGTTCTGATTGAATACTGAGTATGTTAACACCCGGACGCTTGTGCTTTAACTTCAGCTGCCTTTCTGGTGACGATGGGTCCACCTGTATCTCCATTGTCTCTAACAACGTGGAGATTGTAGCCAGTCGAGACTCGAGCATCGACAGCAAGGCTCGGGGGAGTAATAAGGTGAGACACTTAAATAAATGGTTATGTGCCAGTTCCCCTCTACTGTAGGTTACAAGCAGAATTGATCATGTTTCCCCAGTTATAAACTTGGTTGTGCTGTCTTTGTAGTTCATCTACACCTGTGTAACTCTACCAGGCCCGCTCACAGAAATGGCTGGGTCCCTGAAAAGGTCCAGTGAATGGCCCCCTCATCTGCTATGCTCATCGACGCATGCATGTGCTCTCTCTACTACTAAACACATACATGCAAACTCAGAGAGACTTACTCAGTAACGGGCTACATAGGCACACATACACACTCACACCATAATAGAACTCTTGGACACACTTAAAACACACCAAGGTCAACAAAGATCTGCTACACTTACACTACACATTTCATAGTAGAAAATGCAATTTCTTACCTTATGGCTTCATCTTTGCTTCTTACACAGTCATCTTCCTTGTCTTACTGGATTCATTTATAATGTCTTTAAAGCCATCTGTTTAGCCAGTTCACACTCAGTAGCAAGTATTGCCATTATCATTGCTTATATTTAGGATGAACATGGTTATTGCTGGCCTTCATGGGCCCCCCTAGCAGCTGGGCCCCAGAAAGCGTTCTCCTTTTCCCCCCCTTATGGACAGCCCTGATTTGTTCTGTGCAGAGGCATGGTATCAAAGCTGTATATAAACTAATTCGGTCTCTGTCTAATATTAGAAACTAGTGTTGGGAAGATATCACTACTTGTGAAAAATGAGTTTATTCTGATTATGGCATTTACATAACCAAACAACTCAATCCTGTAATGCCACTTGCATTGCTATACTTCATATGCCTTGAAGGCATGCTATATCATTTTCAACTTCATCTAACCAACCATCTTACTATTCCAAAGATATTGTTGATGAATGTTTTAATTGACATATTCCTTATTTGGTTAGTTATTGTCCCGTATTTTCAGCTCAAAACATTTCTTTATGGGTCACCAAATGGCTTCTCCATAGCGTCCACCCATCCTTCTCCTTAAAAGAAGTTTTGGCTCTGCCGCTCATCCATGAAGGATGTGTGTGTGATGGAGAATATGGTGGAGAACTAGTCAGTCTAGTATAGATACATAGCATACTACAAGTGTCGTGATAAATGCTCAATAGTCCAGGTAAGGAAATCTCAGAAAGTTGAATCAGTTCATCTGGACACGTTTATTGGGAGGCGTTTATCTCCGGGCAGAAATTGGAAAAAGGGCATTTGTGTATTCTGCACCCTTGGCATGGAATGCATAACAGAATGATTTGAAACTCAATGAATTAATCTCCTTAAATGCTTTTAGATTTCTTGGGATGTCAATGTTTTTAATTTACCTGGGTACACCACCGACTCCTAGAAATTACTCTTTTGAAATGTGAGTTTCCCTTTTTTTTTTTTTTGGGTCTCCTTTTGTATTTTCTGTTTGCAAATATGTGTTTTTATTTATGCTGCTGCCAGTCTTGGCCAAGTCTCCAATGAAGAAGAGATTGTTAATCTCACCGGGACTCTTTTGGTTAAATAAAGATTAAATAAATAAAAAAAAGTGTTTCTGGAAGAGAAAAAAAATAACGGCTGATATATCATTATCAGACTTTTAGATGCTGAAATATCGAAATCAGTATCGGTCTTAAAAATCCTGTTTCGGTCTTCTAGAAAGAAGAGCCAAGAATGTTACTGAAGGCTTTTCTCAATAAAAATTTTTTTCCGCTCTTCTCCTGACTGGCTTCGGCAAGAGTTGGATTTGATCTGATTGGTTGAAGTTAGCCTGTGATAGACAGATGGTTCATCAATTCACTTGTCAAGTATTTTTTGAAAGTGTCTGTCCTTTTCCAAACAGCCCCCAAGGATGCACCACCACAGATCATCCATTTCCATCTCTTCCTGTCCTCTGCTTCTTCCTCTGTAATGCCAGCCACTTGCATGTCCTCCCTCACCACATCCATAAACCTCCTCTTTTCCTCTTGCCTGGCAGCTCCATCTTCTGAATCCTTCTCCCAATATATCCAGCAGCTCTTGTCTGCACATGTCCAAACCATCTCAATCTTGCCTCTTGCTTTGGCTCCAAACCATCCAACCTGAGCTGTCCCTCTAATATACTCATTCCTAATCCTGTCCTCCTTCGTCACTCCCAACGCAAATCTCAGTATCTTCAACTCTGCCACCTCCAGCTCTGCCTCCTGTCTTTTCATCAGTGCCACCATCTCCAAACTATACAACATAGCTGGTCTTACTACCATCTTGTAATAAACGTTCCCTTAAACGCTTGCTGGTATTCTTCTGTTGTGAATCACTCGAGACACTCTTCTCCACCCACTCCACCCTGACTGCACTCTCTTCTTTACCTCTCTTCCGCACTCCCCATTACGTTGAACAGTTGACCCCAAGTGTTTAAACTCTTCTACCATTGTCACCTCTGCTCCTTGTATCCTAACCATTCCGCTGTCCTCCCTCTTGTTCATGCATACGTATTCCGTCTTGCTCCTACTGACTTTCATTCCTCTTCTCTCCAGTACATACCTCCACCTCTCCAGGCTCTCTTCAACCTGCTCACTGCAGATAGCAGTCATCCGTGAACATCATAGTCCACAGAGACTCCTGCCTGATCTTGTCCGTCAACCTGTCATCACCATTGCGAACAAGAAAGGGCTCAGAGCTGTTCCTTGATATCATGCCACCTCCAACGTGAACCCATCGTTCATTCCTACTGCACACCTCACCACTGTCACACTGCCCTCATGCATATCCTGCAACAATCTTACATACTTCTTTGCCACTCTTGACTTCCTCATACAATACCACACCTCTCTCAGCACCCATCTTATGCTTTCTCTAAATCCACAGACACAGTGTAACTCCTTCTGACCTTTTCTGTACTTCTCCATCTACATTCCCAAAGCAAATATCACATCTGTAGTGCTCTTTCGTGACAGGAAACCATACTGCTGCTCACTAATCATCACCTCTCCTTTTAACCTAGTTACCACTATTATTTCCCATAGCTTCATGCTGTGACTGATCAACTTTATACCTCTGTAGCTACTAAAGTTCTGCTCATCACCCTTATTCTTGAAAATCGGTACCAGAATACTTCTTTTCCACTCTCAGGCTTTCTCTCACTTTCCAAGAGTGTGGTAAAACAATCTAGTTAAAAACTCCACTGCCATCTCTACTAAACATATTCATGCCTCCATAGGTATGTCATCTGGACCAACTGCGTTTCCACTCTTCATCCTCTTCATAGCTGCCCTCTCGTCCTCCTTGCTAATCCACGACACTCCCTGATTCACTATCCCCACGTCATCCAACCTTCTCTCTCTCATTTTCTTCATTCATCAGCTCCTCAGAGTACTCCTTCCACTTTCTCCACACACTCTCCTTGCTTGTCAGCACATTTCCATCTCTATCGTTCAGCACCCTAAGCTGTTGCACATCATCTCTCATATTCTTGATTCATCAGCCCCTCAAAGTACTCCTTCTACCTCAACACACTCCTCTCTTGTCAGCACATTTCAATCTCTGTCTTTCATCACCCTAATCTGCTGCACATCCTTCCCAGCTCGGTCCCTCTGTATAGCCAATCGGTACAAGTCCTTTTCTCCTTCTTTAGTGTCCAACCTCTCATTCAACTCTCCGTATGCCTTTTCCTTTGCCTACACCACCTTTCTTCACTTTATACCGCATCTTCTTGTACTCCTGTCTACTTCATCTCTCTGACTATCCCACTTTATCTTTGCCAACCTCTTCTGTATATTTTCTAATACTTCCTCATTCCACCACAGTCACCTTGTCTGCCTTTCTCTGTCCAGATGACACACCAAGTACCTTCCCAGCTGTCTCCCTCGCTATATCTGCAGTAGTTGCCCAGCCATCCAGGAACTGTTCACTAACACCCCAGTGCCTATCTTAACACCTCCCTGAACTCCACACAACAATCTTCCTTCTTCAACTTCCATCATTTGATTCTTGGATCTGCCTTCGCTCTCTTCCTCTTCTTGATCTCCAAAGTCATCCTACAGGTCACCATCCAATGCTGCCTAGCTATGTTCTGTCCTGTCACCTCCTGGCAGTTTCCAGTCCCTTTCAGATTGTGCCCCCTACATAAGATATAGTCCACCTGTGTGTACCTTCGTCCACTCTTATACACTACCCTGTATTCTTCCCGCTCAGTGAAATATTTATTCACCACTGCCATTTCCATCCTTTGTGAAAAATCCATTACTATCTATCCTTCCACATTCCTCTCCTCAACACCATACCTACCCATCACCTTCTGAAGTCTGCTCCAATTACCACGCTCCTCCTTGGGTACACTCTCCACTACTTCATCCAACTCACTCCAGAATTCTTCTTTCTTTTCCATGTCACACCTAACTTGCAGGGCATATGTGCTGATAACATTCATCATCGCACCTTTCATTTCCAGCTTCATACTTATCACTCTGTCCGACACTCTCTTCACCTCCAACACGCTCTTGACATACTCTTCCTTAAGAATTACCCCTACCCCATTTCTCCTCCCATCCGCACCATGGTAGAAGAGTTTGAACCCACCTCCGACGGTCCTGGCCTTACTCCCTTTCCACCTGGTGTTTTGCACACAGTGTATCTACCTTCCTTCTCTCTGTCATATCAGCCACCTCTCTCACTTTACCAGTCATAGTGCCAACATTCAAAGTTCCGACTCACACCTCCACATTCCTACCCTTCCTCCTCTCCTGCTGCCTCTGGACATGCCCTCCCCCTCTTCTCTTTCGCCCAACAGTAGCATAGTTTCCAGCGGCACCCTGCTGGCCTATCGTACAGGTGGCGGTCGTTGGTAACTGGGGCCTCGACCGATTTGGTATTGAAATCTGATTTATGATCTGCATAATTGATTTGGAAAAGGTTTCACGCTGGATGCCCTTCCTGACGCAACCCTCCCCATTTATCTGGGCTTGGGACCGGCAATAAGAATGTACGGACTTTTGCATCCTCAGTGGGTGGCTTCCATCTCTGCGCCAAATTTTTGTTCCATTTTTGATCATACAAAATAAGGATTTCCTTTCAAATATCTACATGTCAAGTAAAGGGGTTTTTGGTGCTCTGAGTGCATTGGATTTTTATTAATGGATTTCTGTTTTCTTCAGGTCAAGATCCAGCCTGTAGCCAAGTACGACTGGGAACACAAGTACTACTATGGTAACCTCATAGCTGTGTCCAACTCCTTCCTGGCCTATGCCATCAGAGGTGAGACTTCTTAGATTGCCTGCCAACAAAGGAAAAACTCAATACTTATGTTTACTTTTTAGTAGACAGTGTCTGAGTGCTAATGATTTGGCTTTTTTGTGGGCCACTGGATGTGAGGTATTTCTATTATTAATTTTACTATTAAGGTTTAGGTTTGATTTCCAACTTAGAGAGGGGAGCTAAAGTTACCACAAGACTCTAGTTGTTTTTTTTTGTTTGTTTTTTTTAATTGACAGGCAATACTAATGGTCATGCCTGGCTTTGGCAGCTATGAACCACTCTCTCGAGCACAGTTTCCTTAGTGTTATTGAAAGCCCAGTCCTGTGGACTCGCTCGCCTCCTGTGGTACAGCCATGGATGTGCCCTTCTTTTTCTTTGCTTTTGTTTTCGTTGCAGAGATTCTAGCAAGTTCAAAAATCTAGTAGCACTCAAAATAATGATAGAAGATATGGGGGTGAGGTTTTTTTGTGATATCAGTCAAAGTTATAGATTTTCCTAATTATTCAGAAGAGTTTAAAAACCATGGTGGTCATTTTGACCACCCATGGTCGTTCTAGTAGTTTTTAAGTTCTGGTCGCTGTTTGGGACTGTTTCAATAGTCATTTTCAGTTTTTTTTTACATTTCGCCTTTTATAGGCCTTGTTATGTTTGTTAGATAAGCAATATGTGTTTTCCGTTTCGTTTTTCAGGTAATATACTTGAATTTTTCAATTTTGCTATTCAAGTTTGACCATGTGTCTCTGAAGTTTAAATTGTTTAAAAATAGTATTCTAGTTGTTAAAATGTCAATTTTGATGTCAGTTGTTTCCTAACAGACATACTAACGTATGCAATGCATTAATATCTCAATTGGGTATTTATCTTGACAGACGAGAGTTTAAAAACTGTCCGTCATTGTGATGGGCCATGGTCGTTTCAAGTAGGAGTGAAATCCCGGTTGTTCTAGTGCTAAGAGTACCCGACAGACCACCAAGATTAGTAACAAAATGGCTGGAGTTTTCGGGACCGAACAGAGTGACCTGACTTGTCATTAAATTTGAGAAAAGTTTCGGACATCCAGGATTTAATGTCTGAGAGTCAAGTTGGGAGATTTGCTAGGGCACTAGGATCTGTGGGTTTTAGTGGCATGTGTAACTGAGTGTCGTCAGCATAAAAATGGTAGCGCACATCGTGATTTTGAATGATCTGGCCAAGGGGCAGCATGTATATAGAAAAGAGAAGGGGGCCAAGAACTGAGTCTTGAGAGACACCACAACTCAACTGAGCCACCGAGGAGGTAGAGTTACCCAGAACAACAGAAAGAGGTCTGTTGGTGAGGTAAGAGTGTAATAAGCCAAGAGCTGAGCCCTTGATGCCAACCCAAGTCTCTAAGCGATGTAAGAGGGTGTTGTGATCGACCGTGTCAAAGGCAGCACTTAAGTCTGAAAGAACTAAAATCAAGCAGTCACCTCTGTCTGCAGTCAGCAGCAGGTCATTAGTGACCTTAACTAGAGCTGTCTTGGAACTATGAAGTGCTCTAAAACCAGACTGGAATCTATTAAAAGCAGTATTGATGTTCATAAAAGAAGTCAACTGAGAAGAAATTACTCTCTGTAGAACCTTAGATAGTAAAGACAATTTGGAGATTGGTCTGTTGTTACTTGGGGACAGGGGATCTAAATTAGGTTTCTTCAGCAATGGGTGAACAATGTCATGCTTAAAACTGTCTTGAAAAGAACCAGAGGCCAGAGTATTACTAAGAATTTGCAGAATAATGGGGCTGATGGTTGAAAATACCTCCTTGAGCAGTTTAGTGGGAATGATATCTTGGATGCAGGAGGAGGAAGGAGTTCATATTGGAGACTGTGCTGTCTATCGCTGAAGTTGTAATTGGTTGAAACTGGGTGAAAGCGGCAGAATTAACATGGGGAATGGAATGAATGCAAGAGCCTGGCTGGATTTGGGACCTAATATTCTCCACCTTATTTACAAAATGAGTGAGAAATTTTTCAGTCAACTCAACATCAGGTTCAAAAAGAGAAGTGGAGGGACCATTAATAACAGAATCAATTACCCTGAAGAGAATTTTAGGATTGTGGTTATTTCTTGATATTAGTTCAGAGAAGTACGCTGATCTCTCATCCTTAACTGCCTTCTGGTAAATTAACATTTGGTTTTTAAGTGTGTTAAGTGCTAATTTCAAATCAAATCAATTTTATTTGTATAGCCCAATATCACAAATTACAAATTTGCGTCAGTGGGCTTAACAGCAACACAACATCCTGTCCTTAGACCCTCTCATTGGATAAGGAAAAACTCCCTAAAAAACCCCTTTAACAGGGAGAAAAAAATAGGAAGAAACCTCAGGGAGAGCAGCAGAGGAGGGATCTCTCTCCCAAGACGGACAACGTGCAATGGATGTTGTGTTCACGCAATTTACATAATACAACATTGAAAGAGGATAACAGAATTATAATGGACATAAAATTTATGAAGAACATGATGCACAGGGGCTTGTTTGGGCTTGTTGACCTTCCATTGTCGTTCTGGTTTTCTACAGAGTCTTCTAATGGCATGAGTGTAATCATTCAGCCAGGGGAAGTTATTTGATTTTTGTTTCCTAGTTTTAATTTGGTTGAGGATGGCTAGACACTGATCATTGAATGAATTCAATAGTGCATCTGGATTGAGGGGGAATAAAGAGGCATTAAAGGATGATAAATTAAAAGCATCACAGAATTTAACTGCAGAGCCAGCGTTGAGAATGCGAGAGCGTGACTAGGAGTAGCGAGCTGTAGTGGGACTTGGAAAATGACAGGTTTTTGGTCCAATACAGGCATATCCACCAGATTAAGACATTTGAGAGAGAAACCAGATGAAACAAGGTCTTAAGATGTGGCCTTTGGAATGTGTGGCCCCTTTAACAGATTGAATGAGGTTAAAAAGAGTCTATAAGATCCAAAAAATGTGAGGTGAGGTAATGGGAAGGACAACACACATGAATATTAAAATTGCCAAGAATAAGCACCCTGTCATATTTTGGCATGACGATAGATAAAAGGTCAGAAAACTCAAGAGATAAAACTAACTGAATTAGAAGGCCTATAAATTAAGATACAGAGTAAAGGGGGAGGGCTGAATATGGAGCTGCCAGGGAAGCGGAAAGCCAAAGAGGAGGTTTATGGATGTGGCGAGGGAGGACATGCAGGTGGCTGGTGTGACAGAGGAAGATGCAGAGTACAGGAAGGGATGGAAACGGATGATCCACTGTGGTGACCCCTAACGGGAGCAGCCAAAGGTACTAGTAGTAGTAAAGGGGGAGGGCCAGTAGATAAAATTACCAAAAGTATTGAACACAAAGATAGCCAGTCTATTCTGTGCCTTCTAACGGTTTCATAATATGCTGGACTCAAATGCACTGACTTATTCATGTTCAAATTATCATCAGATGACACTTGTGTTTTTGATATCTGTTAGTTAATTATTCTCAAGGCTCAGCATTTTCGGGTTTTTATTTTTCAAAGCCATCTAGCATGCCAAATTTCGCCACAAGAGGACACTGTTACACAACCTCACATGAACAGGAACAACTTTTGGATCTGTGAAAACATAAAGTCCAGGTGAAAATCAGTTTAAAAATCTGGGTATTTTTCGGTGAAAATAGGTAAAAACCGAAAACGTTGAGCCTTGATTATCCTGCAGTTCATGTAATCCTTTTGTAAATGAGACTGTGATGACAGAATTTAGCACATGTCTTCCACAGCTCAAATTCTTAACTGGATTTGACTTTGGTATGTGTTTTTGGTTGGACCTGAGCGACCACATTAGCATGACTGACCGAGCGATCATGTTAGACACGATTGGACCACTGAATCAGGTGACCACCACCGTCACTGAACTTACACGACTGGTCGGCCGAGCACTGAGAGACATAAGGGAGAGTGCACAGTTAATGACCCCAAATAACAATCACTCGGACAAAACATTCACTGGCGAATTCACAAAAGGATTGCGCAGCTTTTGCGGCTGCTAAACCTGCACAAATAAGACTAAAAGAAGCCGTGTAATTCTCAAAGCACCTGCAAATAGTGTCTCGGTGCTCCAATGCTATTTGCACGTATTTGAATTTAAATGAGGTAATATGTATACATTTGGCCCAAAATTGGCCTCTTCCTATGCAAATGAGCCTCATTGCAAAAAGTTAAATTCACAAATACCAGCGCTAATAGCCACACGCAGTTAGAGGGAAAATTATTAGACGATGGCCAATTAATAATTTTCCCTCCAGCTGCGTGTGGCTATAAGCGCTGGTATTTGTGGCGCTGGGTGGTGTGGCGGTCTATTCCGTTGCCTACCAACACGGGGATCTCCGGATCGAATCCCCGTGTTACCTCCAGCTTGGTCGGGCGTCCCTACAGAGACAATTGGCCGTGTCTGCAGGTGGGAAGCCAGATGTGGGTATATGTCCTGGTCGCTGCACTAGCGCCTCCTCTAGTCATTTGGGGCGCCTGTTTGGGGGTGGGGGGGGGGGCTGGAGGGAATAGCGTGATCCTCCCACGTGCTATGTCCCCCTGGTGAAACTCCTCTGTCAGGTGAAAAGAAGCAGCTGCATGTATCGGAAGCAGCATGTGGTAGTCTGCAGCCCTCCCCGGATCGGCAGAGGGGGTGGTGCAGTGACTGGGACGGCTCGGAAGAGTGGGGTAATTGGCCAAGTGCAATTGGGGAAAAAAGGGGGGGAGCCACAAAAGAACAACAACAAATATTACTGGAACCACCACAGAAAATTGCAGATGAACATTTAATATCCAGGAATTCACATTATAGCCACTACTATTGACCATCCCTGTAACAAATTGGTCACAATTTCAAACATTGATCATACACAGTCCAGCCATATACTAGGTTTTAACCTAGTCTTGTTTATTAAAGTGAGGTTGTCCTCTATGTGGGAAGGGATTAGCATTGGTTTTTGATCATGTATGGTCCTTGACAGAACCCCTCGTCAAAAGTTGCCATAATTTCTCACATCACTTATTGACTTCAAAGTTGCAATATATCAAACCCAGACTGGCTAATGATCCAGGTTCCCCGTAAGAGTCTCTCCTTTGAAACGTTGCTTTTTGGATTTGGCACTCGACGTTGCTGGAACTAATTGTGGTGTACATGAAAGCTTGATGATTTGATGGCGATTGGGGCCTGGCAGTTCAGGAATCTGGAGCTTCGTTAATTCTTGACTTTCAGGGTTTTAATAAAATTCAGTGTAATTTAACTCTTGGTTCTTTTTTACCTTGTTGTTTCAGGTCTCTGTGGTGGTACTGCTTTTAAAGACTCTTGTCACCATCTTGAATTACTCTGAAGTTGGACCAGTATTTACTGAAACAACATTTCTTAGAAAAGCCCCATAGCCTGTAACCATTCCTCACATTTAAAACTTAACAGTAACAAATGAAGAAATGTGTGTCGACACTTCACTATCAGATTCCAGATAATCCAGAGGGATAAATATGTGAATTGACAGCAAAGGATCACAGAGGCAAGAGTGTTAAAATGGTGTTGTTAGATGGAGCCTTGTTTGGTGTGAAAAGGATGATGACCAGGTCAGATGAGTGCAGACATACATTAACGTTAGGGGTGGGATGATACTGGATCAAATTCCGAATCGTTGGATACGGCCTTCACGGTTCGAGACGCTCCCCATTTCGTTAGATCGTGTGTTAACACTAGAACAACCAGGATTTCACTCCTACCTAATGGCTGCCGGTTTTTAAACTCTATATTCTGTCAAGATAAATACCCACCGGACATACTAATGCATTGCATATGTTAGTATGACTGTTAGGAAATGACTGACACCAAAATTAACATTTTAACAACTTTAATATTGTAGCGAATTCAGGGGGCAGCTGGGAACCGCCGCAGCCGGGACACGAACCCGGGTCTCCCGCGCCACAGGCGACTGACTACTTTAAGCAGTCGACTAAAGTGTCTGACCCGTTAGCCAAGAAGCTTGCGAGTCTACACGTCCATGATCATTACAGTACTATTTTTCAGACAATTTAAAATACTGCAACGCCTCGGTGGTAGTCATGGTGCGTCTGAAATGATGGATGTAGTACCCAGACATGTTTGAAATAATACCTGAAAAACAAAGTGGAAAACACATATTGCTAATATAACAAACGTAACAAGGCCTATAAAATGTGAAATGTAAAAAAAAAAGAACTGAATGTTACGAAGGAAATGACATGAACAACACACGTCATAAATAGTGACATGACATGCAAATTATGCACGGTCATTTTGACCGCTCATGGTCATTTTAGGTCGATCTTATAACTTTTTTTGTGCAATTGATCTAAAACTCATTTTTATGCCAATGAATGCAATTTTAGGAGCATTCAGGGAGTGGCAGGTCTATATTTCTCACAAAGTTATTTAACTTTGAAAATCCAAAACGGTCCAAATGACCGCCTTGGTCTCTTCAGTGAACCTACTGAACCTAAATAATCTACCAAGTTCTTACATGCGTTGACCCAATAATTGTATCGCTTTGGCTCTATGACACTGTGAGTTTGTTATTTTATAAGTCAACCTCTACATTTTCGTATTTTCTCGATAATGACTTAGTAATTTTCTGATAGCTGCTTTGTGATGGACGGGGTATTTTCCCAGAGGCACTGGTTCATTACTACTGGCGCAAGTATCGTTGAAGTGATACGTAAAAGAAACCAAGTAACACAATTTTCCACATGTGCCAATGAATTCTCATTTGTTGTTACACTGTGCAGCATAGATACCGCCACACTTCATTGTTTCCTCCATTTATCTGTTCTTTGTACAATCTCGGCTTGTCTTTTTGCGTTGTTCCTTATATCACATTTTGAAATGTTTTGCTCAGTGAATTTCATTTAACTCACTTTCCAACTTCTGAAAAAGGTGCAAAATCATCCAGTTAAATTACTCAGGCTTCAGCTGTGCACAGATATTGTTTAGACTAAGGGTTTAAAAGAGACTTCATTGCAGGCAGCTGACAGGTTATAGTAAAGTTGAAATTTATTCTCAATATAATGTTCATGCTTAATGGCATGCAGGAGAAATTGAATAAGAGTTTGACTCAAAGTTGTTGGCTTGCATGTCTCACATCAAATTATAATGTCGACTGCAGATCAACTCTTAAACACCATTGTGTGGGCGTCCCGGTGGCGTGGTGGTCTATTCTGTTGCCTACCAACACGGGGATCGGTTGTTCGAATCCCCGTGTTACCTCCAGCTTGGTCAGCTCCTTACAGACGCAATTGGCCATGTCTGCGGGTGGGAAGACGGATGTGGGTATGTGTCCTGGTCGCTGCACTAGCGCCTCCTCTGGTTGGTCGGGGCGCCCGTCTGGGTGGAGGGGGAATTGGGGGAATAGCGTGATCCTCCCATGCGCTACGTTCTTCTGGCGAAACTCCTCACTGTCAGGTGAAAAGAAGTGGTTGGCGACTCCACATGTATCGGAGGAGGCATATGGTAGTCTGCAGCCCTCCCCAGATCGGCAGAGGGGGTGGAGCAGCAACCGGGACAGCTCGGAAGAGTAGGGTTATTGGCCGGATACAATCGGGGAGAAAAAGGAGGGGGGAAATACGAGGAGAAAAAAAAAGCATTGTGTTACAAGCTCATTCAAGTGATTTGGATGAATCGTACTACCTAACCTGTAATATGATGATAATGTGCTAGTTGTGTGCATTTGTTACTTACCATTGGTCTGCAGTGTGTTTGAGGAAAGAGAAAGCTGCCCATATTATTGCCAGTAACCCAATAATTGGGCATGTCCTCCACAATCCACTGCTTTCTAATTATGCTAACAAATTTTTTTTGACTTTTATTTATTGTGTTACACTTCAAAATGTTATTCATACTAAATCACAAGAGCAACTGGTCCCCTTGGAGTAAAATCTGTCTCTGTTTTTGTAATACCATCAGTATTTTGTGATTGTTTATTGTAGTACCCCAAGTCCAGACTTTTTCTTTATTGCTTTTTTTCTGAAAAATAAACATCTCTTCCTTTAGGGGCCAATAACCATGCTATGATTCGTGTACTGAGCCTGGTATTGGCTGAGCGCTCCCTGCTCAAGGGCTTCACCGGGGCCGTCACAGACCTGGGTTTTGCCCACCTTGACTCCTCCCTCCTCGGCTGTGTCGACGAAGCTGGCAACCTGGTTGTCTGGCAGCTCACCTGCTCTAGCAACAAGATACTGTATCCTGTTCAGGTTGAGGGTGCTGGGAAGGATGTTGGTGCTTTGTAGCATGGATTGATGGGAGGAATGGCTGATTGGTGAGATGGATGACTAATTGATGATGAAGATGGTAGGAACTACGGTTTTGTGTGTGTACACTTACAAGAAGGTACTGTGTCTGGTGATGCTTGTGTGTGCATCATTCATTGAACCTGTGTTCCCCATATAAATTATATGGTTTCAGGGTTTTTTGTTTTGTTTTTTGTTTTGTCTTGTAATTTAAAATTCCCACAACATTTTTGCAAATGTTTGTATAATATGCAACTATTTCCACCATCTACTATAATAGCTTGAAAAAATTATAGGGACTCATGTCTCAATTTATCATTCTGATGTTATGAAAAGCCTAATCAAACAACCTGCCAAAACGCAAAAGAAAAAAAAATGTTTACCTTACCTTGCGCTCACGCTGGCAGTGACTTTAGCTGTATGTTGCCAAGTTGCTGTGTCGCTGTCGCTTGCAGCCAGCTTGTGGGCGTCGCTAACGTAGTTTTGAGGAAGTGGGCTTCAAATGTATTGCATAAAAAAAAGTACACACTAATAAATATTGTAACTATATATTACTCACTGCAGCACTCACCAGTGCAGCAAAGGTACTGAAGCATTGACAGTTGTGTTCGGGTGTGTTATACTGTGGGCTGCCTGAGTTATGTTTTTGCCCTATCAGGTCCAAGTGAACGATGGTGCCGATTGGAATGAGGGGTCAATAGTGAGAAATAGACACACGCAACAATTATTATGGTCACATCTCACACCATCTTGGCAAATATGTTGTCCCGTGGAAATCCATTACTAGGTGATAAGTCTGACAAGTTTTTCCTCCCGATGGAAATTATCTAACTTTTAAAAAAAAAAAGAAGAAAAAAACCAACCACACACGCATGCATGTTCATGCAATGTTGATTGGTAGCCCATTTGCATTTTTTTAATATATCATTCATCTAACATCAAGTCACACCTTGTTGCATGTATTTCCAATTAAAATATTTCAGGCGATCCAGTTTATGGTTGAAAAGGTTAATGGTCAACATATCGTGACAGGGAAGCCAGCAGCAGCTGCAATCATTTTCTCTTCCATGTCAGCTATGGGAACTACAATGCGAACATAGGAACTAAAGTGCAAGAAAATGTGTCACGGCAAAACAATATGAGAGGAACACATCTGCCCCTTGATTGGCCGTTGCTCAACTCTCTTGCTGCTTATTTGCATAAATTTGAACATCTCATCTCATCTTCAGCCGCTTTTCCGAGGTCAGGTTGCGGTGGCAGCAAGCTAAGTAGGGCACTCCAGACGTCCCTCTCCCCAGCAACGCCCTCCAGCTCCTCCTGGGGGATCCCAAGGCGTGCCCGGGCCAGATTGGACATGTGGTCCCTCCAGCGAGTTCTGGGTCCACCCTGGGGTCTCCTCCCAGTTGGCCCTGCCCAGTAAACCTCCAAAGGAAGGCACCCAGGAGGCATCCTAATCGGATGCCCGAACCATCTCAACTGGCTCCTTTCGATGCGAAGGAGCAGCGGCTCTACTCCAAGCTCCCTCCAGATGTCCGAGCTCCTCGCCCTATCTCTAAGGCTGAGCCCAGACACCCTACGGAGGAAACTCCTTTCAGCCGCTTGTATCCGCGATCTCACCCTTTCGGTCACTACCCAAAGCTCATGACCACAGGTGAGGATTGGAACGAAGATTGACTGGTAAATTGAGAGCTTTGCCTTCCGGCTCAGCTCCTTCTTCGCCACGACGGTCTGGTACAATATCTGCATTACTGCTGATGCTACACCAATCCGTCTGTCAATGTCCCGCTCCATCCTACCCTCACTCGTAAACAAGACCCCGAGATACTTGAACTCCTTCACTTGGGGCAGCAACTCATCCCAAAACCGAAGGGAGCCATCCACCATTTTCCGGTAGAGAACCATGGCGTAAGACTTGGAGGTGCTGACTCTCAGCCCGGCCATTTCACACTCAGCTGCAAACCACCCCAGTGCGCGCCGGAGGTCGCATTCTGATGAAGCCAACAAAACCACATCATCTACGAAGAGCAGAGATGCAATTCTGAGGTTCCCAAAACGGACACACTCCTCACCTTGGCTGCACCTTGAGATCCTGTCCATGAATATCACAAACAGAAACGGACACAAAGGACAACCTTGGCGGAGTCTTACACCCACCGAAAATGTGTTTGACTTTGTGTCAAGAATGCCGACACAGCTCTCATTGTGGTTATACAAGGACCAGACGGCTTGTAGCAACTCCTCCGGGGTACACGGTCGTAAGCCTTCTCCAAGTCCACAAAACACATGTAGACTGGCTGGTCAAACTCAAACTCATGCCCCCCTCAGCACTTCTGCAAGGGTAAAGAGTTGGTCCGTTGTTCCACAGCCAGGACGGAATCCACATTGTTCCTCCTGGATCTGAGGTTCGACAATCGGTCTGAGCCTCCTTTCGAGCACCCTAGAGTAGACTTTCCCAGGGAGGCTGAGCAATTTGATGCCCTGATAATTGGAGCACACCCTCCGGTCCCCTTTTTTGAATATGGGAACCACCACCCCAGTCTTCCACTCCACAGGTACTGTCCCTGACCTCCACGCGACACTGAAGAGGCGTGTCAACTAAGATAGCCCAACAATGTCCAAAGCCTTCAGCATCTCAGGGCGAATCTCATCCACAGCCGGTGCCTTGCCACTGAGGAGCTTTTCAACTAACTCAGAGACCTCTGCCATGGATATGGGTGGGGCTTCCCCTGAGTCTTCAGACTCTACCTCCTCCACTGAGGACGTGTTAGTCGGGTCCAGGACCTCCTCAAAGTGTTCTTTCCACCGCTCGACAACATCCCCAGTCCGGGTCAACAGTTCCCCTCCCCTGCTGAACACAACCTGAGTCAAGCCCTGCTTCCCCTTCCTAAATTTGAACATTTCTCAAAAAAAAAAATTTTGTTGCCAAGTCATGGAGATTTTGTCATCAGGCTGTCTGCGCCATGTCGCTCAGTTTAGCCTAGAGACCATTGGAAATGAATGACTTTCAGCCACTTTGCCTCTTGTTGTCGCTGCCGGTGTGAGCGCAGGATTAGCCATTTCTGGATTAGCACCAAAAACCTGCAAATATGTTGTAATAAAGGGAAAAAAATCCTATGCCATCTCAAACTTGCCACAGTAATCGCAGGAAAAACTCTTTAATGTTCTTCAAGACTTCCCCTTCTTTTACCATGATTCTCCTTGACCCATGTTCCCCACAGTGACCAAGTAGTTGTCCATATCCGACAGCCAAGCGACATGCCTCTGAACTCCCACCACCGTCTCATCTGGTGCCCCTTCATCCTGGACGACAGTGACGAGAACCAGGATGACACGAGCCAAACCCTGGCCCTTCTACATGAAGACAGGGTATCGACATCTCACGTAGAAATGCTTGTCACGACAGGCCTTTTAGACAGTCTGTAGTCTCTGAGACACTTGCTTGTTTTACTGCGAGGTACTTTTTGGGCAGATTGGCAGCTTTACTTAATGAGCTGACCCATGAAATCCTCTCAGGTTTTACTCCTAGCCAGTAACAATGGTCGGTTGTCAAAATCTCCAACCACTTTCATCGTTCTATCAATCAGCAGGATTTTCAAAGGACAATAATGCCTTGGAATAAAGCTTAGTCACCCGCCGTAATGCCTGGTAGTGTAAAAAATTACAGCCAAAGTCAAATACACCAGAATTTGACTGGTTAGCAGTGGTAAAAATGTTTTAATTTGGTAGAAGGAAATAAGATCAACTTTTAAAGCTGTATATCAAATGTAGCACATTTGTGTGAAGTGGCTCCCTATATCAATTGCCTTCTTCCACTGTACTATCCAACTTGAATTTTTCCATACTCTCCACTAATTATGTCTTTCTCTCCCTCTAGGCTGAGGTGTGGGATCTGGAGGTCCTGCGTGCCAACAATAGCAGCTGGCCTGTCGATGCTTCAGAGCTAAAGGACGGCCTCATCACAGTGAGGGGACACACCGGGGTAGGAGACAAGAAATTGAATCGTCTGAAACCGAGACACTTTTTACCCCTCTGATACTCCCTTGGCCTTGAAAGCTTTTTATCCACAGCATTCAGAGAAAGTGGAAGAGAATAGGATTGAAGGATTTTGCCACCTCTTGGTAAAGCTACAACAAATGTGACCGTTCTCACAAGATTTCCTGGTGTGGCTTTAACAAATTGAAGCTCTGCATTTCAGTGCAGTTCTAATGATTATATTGTGTGCCTATCCCATTGGATTAGGTGTGGTTTGGATTTGATCAGTTCGGATTCCTCTTATTGAATCCCATTCTCATTGTATCTCAGTCCAGTTGGGACTGGGACAGACATCGAAAACCATAAATTTCAGATTTAAATCATGCTGCTGTAAATAGTTAGCGGTTTGCTTTATCAAAATTTTGTTTAGTGAAGCTGAGCCACACTTTAAAATGTTTGCCGTGTCAGTTGTAGACTGTTTACAAGAGGTCCTGGCAGTAGAAAAACTATTTTATGGACATTTTAAAGCTCGGCGCATTTCACATGTTTTGTGAGTGCGCCTGAAGCTAGATTTCTAGGAATGGATAATTTGCTTTGGAACTTGCCTTTCTTAAGTGATGCCTAGATTTTGAAAATGAGGAACAGGTTCCAAGTTGAAACTGGTTCCTGATACCTAATCCTACCGCCCAACCAAGGCTTACTTACAGAGGTAATTAGGGTAAACACTGGTTTTTGAGTATTTACTCTGTAGTCCAGTAATAAGACATTACTCATTTCCATGGTTTATTTCACTTGGCATGTCTTCAGAAAGGAAAATCTTTTGACTCTCACTTTACAGATTGTAACCTTAGTGATATACATGTTTACTTGTAGTTGAGAAAACCTTTGAGTTAGTGTAGCGCTGTGTCTAAATATCTTTGCAACAACTGTTTCATGTGTCTGTCTCTCCAGCGAGTCAGTGAGGGCGCTCTCTCTCCAGATGGGACAGTCCTGGCTACAGCCAGCCATGATGGATATGTCAAGTTCTGGCAGATTTACATAGAGGGTGGACAGGACCAGCCCAGGTAAACATAGAAGCAAGCGGTCAGACAGTGGTTGCATTTAATGGAGTTCTAGTAAATATTTATGTACTTTGCACTTAAAAATGCAGATTTTAAGTTTTCCCTACCAAGAGATACCTAAGCAAAATTAAGAAAAACTCCATCATACACATTTTAATGAAGTAGCTATTATTTTTCTGTCATTCTCTTCCACTCTCGCTGTTTTCTCTCTCCTTCTTGTATTCCCTTTTTTCTAACTTTTTACCTATAGGTGTCTGCATGAATGGCTCCCTCATGGAGGACATCCTCTTTCCTGCTTACTCTTTTGCGACAACCACAAGAAACAAGACCCAGAGTGAGTGCACACACCCAGACCAACAGTTTTTGCTGTTGGAAGGGAAATGGTGACTCATTTGCATTCCTTTTGAGGCCAATGCTCAGATTTCTCCCTACCAACCCCTCTCCCCCACCCCTTGTCTCATTTCTCTGTCTGTAGTGTTCCATTCTGGCGGTTCCTAATAACCGGAGCCGATCAGAACCAGGAGTTGAAGATGTGGTGCACCGTTTCGTGGACCTGCTTACAGACCATCAGGTTATTGCTCTGCTCTATCAATGTCAAATGATATCTTGTGAAATTTGTGTTCTGTTCAAAAGGGCCCAACCAGTTCAAATGTCTTGGACTGCTGATGACAAGTGAACCAAAAAGTTTTGTACATGATTAGATTTCTTGTGGAGGTTTTGTGAAAAAGTGGTTCTGAAGTATTGCTTGACAGAAATAAAAGGGAAAAAAAGGTTGCAGTGTACATCACCGCATGCATGTCCAGAATATTATATGGTATAATGGTACTCTACACATAGATTGTTATGAAGCTTAATTTGCAGAGCAGTTTGGACTTTGGAAAATCAAATTTGTTACCTTGTTGGATAGTGTGTTGACTTGGGGACAATTGAACTTTTTACTAAATCTTAAATGAATGTTGCTTAACGATTTTATTATTATCAAAATGATGGTTGCAAAGTTTTAAGTGAAGAAGCAAAAAAAAAAAAAAGTACACACCAATCAGCCAAAACATTAAAAGCATTGACAGGTAAGTGGATAACATTGATTACCTCATTATAACGGCACCTGTCAAGGGGTGGGATATATTGGGCAGCAAGTAAGAACAGTCAGTTCTTGAAGTTGATGCGTTAGAAGCAGGAAAAATGGGCACGTGTAAGGATCTGAGCGACTTTGACAAGGGCCAAATTGTGATGGCTAGATGACTGGGTCAGAGCATCTCCCAAACGGGAGGTCTTGTTGGGTGTTCCAAGTATGCATTGGTCAGCACCTACCAAAAGTGGTCCAAGGAAGGACAACTGGTGAATACCGTTGCCCTGCAAGGGTGTACTTGGTCTGCAACAAAGCTTAGGTAGGTGGTACATGTCAGAGTAACATCCACATGGAATGCCAGGACCCAAGGTTTCCCAGCAGAACATTGCCCAGAGCATCACATTGCCTTTGCCAGCTTGCCTTCCTCCCATAGTGCATGCTGGTGCCATCTTTTTCCCAGGTAAACGATGGACATGCCCACAGCTGTCCACATGATGTAAAAGAAAAGGTGATTGATCAGACCTGGCCACCTTCTTCCACTGCTCCATGGTCCAGTTCTGACACACATGTCCATTGTAGGCGCTTTCGGCAGTGGACAGGGGTCATCATGGGCACTCTGACCGATGTGCGTCTACGCAGCAAGATGCGATGCACTGTGTGCTCTGACACCTGTTTGTCATAGCCAGCATTAACCTTTTCAGCAATTTGAGCTACAGTAGCTCTTCTGTGGGATCGGACCAGACGGGCTAGTCTTCGCTCCCCACATGTATCAATGAGCCTTGGGCGCCCACGACCCTGTTGCCGGTTCACCAGTTTTCCTTCCTTGGACCACTTTTGGTAGGTACTGACCAATGCATACCGGAAACACCCCACACCTCCCGTTTTGGAGATGCTCTGACCCAGTCATCTAGCCATCACAGTTTGGCCCTTGTCAAAATCACTCAGATCCTCATGCGTGCCCATTTTTCCTGCTTCCAACACATCAACTTCAAGAACTGACTCTTCGCTTGCTGCCTAATATATCCCACCCCTTTACAGGTGCCATTTTAATGAGATAATCAGTGTCATTCACTTACCTAGTCAGTGGTTTTAATGTTTTGGCTGGTCAGTGTATATGGAGTTTTTTGTGTTGTTATTTAGAGCTGTGAACGAATGCCAAAAATAGGCCTCGAACGAATAACGAATATTACACACTGAGGTTCGAATGGCATTCGAATACCTTGAATTTGCATATCACCCCCAAAAATCAATACAGAGAGAGTAAGTCTATTGTAGCCCGTGTTTTTATTAACAGCATATTTATGACAACATACAACTCCAGCACATTGTCCGCACATATTAGTCCAAAAACTGTTGTTGAGCACCCCTAAACATAAAATAAATCTGACTAGGAAAAGGCCAGATGATGTTAACTAGGGCCTACTCTAAGTAACATACAAGTAAAATAAATCTGACTAGGAAAAGGCCAGATGGTGTTAACGAATTTACCGTAAGTAACATAGGCATAGTAAATTATCCATGACCCACGGGGCTTAAAAAAATAAAATCAAGAGTCCTACTCACTGTAGTAGTATAAGAAGTTGTGCTAATAGTGGTTTGCGAGAAAAACCAAAGCGTCCACGTGTTCAGACTCGAGAGCGCTCCTTTTTTTGGTGACTATGTTTCCCGCATCAGAAAAGACACGCTCAGAGCGCACGGATGTCCCTGGCACGGCGAGGTATCTCTGAGCCATCTTCCCGAGGTGTGGATATATTCTCTCTTCGATTTTCCCATTAACAGCCCAAAACCCAAAGAATTTCCATACGTAACTTCTCAGATGTTGTGGAGTATGAATGACTCTCGCAGGAGATGTGCTAGTGCTAGTGCTAGCGCTTGGGTCACAGCCAACGTTCTTCTCGGATTCCGCCATTTCCTGTGTTCTATGAGCCCGCCCGCTCGGCGTGGGAACTGACAAGAGCTTTTTAATTTCCGGTTTTACTACGGATGTAGGCTATGCTTATTTTCATAAAATACGTTTCACGAAACCATCATTTATTCCCATTTAAACGTGTGTGCATTAATAATAATAATATTAATAAGGGGGAAAAAATATATTAAAAAGATATATTACAAAAAATCGAATTTCATATTTTCATATTCAAATTCGAATATTATTACCATAATTCGAATGTACATTCGAATTTCAAATGCTATCTGACAGGCCTATTGTTATTACAGATAAAATATTTAGTACTTTATATACATTGGCAGTACACCAAAAAATAAAATTGAATGTCATATTGTACTTACCACTTGGGCACCCTCAGAAAAGTTCTATTGCATTATATCAAGAATGTGTGTGTGTGTGTGTGTGTACACACACGAACACACACGAGTGTCATTTTTTTTTATGGGATTGCTGGAAAGCTATAAATAATCACCTTTAATTTTGTTATCCCATTTGTGATGCTTCAGTTAAGAGACTATTCTTCTGTCTGTTTCTAGGTTCTCTCCAGATCCATTTAACTCATCTGTTCTGCCCAGTCTGAAGGCCAGTCTGGATCTGTCTGCAGAGTGTCTCATCCTCACTGATGTACAGAGGAAGGTCTCAGCAACATTTTTCAAGCGTTAACTTTTTAGGAATGTTCTTGAGTAATTGATGTTTGTTGTGGTAACTCATCAATCAAGCTGATGAAATGAACTAAACTGTCAGCAAAGGAACCAAGTATGCACATATCCAGAAAATATTAAGGTGCAAGACAAAAATAGCAAAACTAGAGTGTAGTAGTCTGCACTCTAAATTGCTCCCAAAAACTATTTTATTCAACGTTTCGATCAATTTCAGGGATGGGCAGCATGATCCAGAAAGGGCTGGTGTGGGTGCAGGTCTTTGTTTCAACCAAGCAGTTACACATCTGAGTCTACAAATCAAGGTCCTTAGCAAAGACTATTGAATCAATACAAATCCTGCAGAGACCTGAATTCACATACCACACACGCACGAAAAGAATGCCAACAAAACATTAAATAAGCTTAATATTTTGAATTCTTAAAAATGCAATAATTTTAATTCAGTCAGCTAAGTTTTGTCATGGAATGTTAATGTTGGGAGCATTATTTGTTTCAACTTCATAAGTATCTTGATTTGTTATAAATGTTTTAGTGCATGGACAGGGGTGGCACAGTGGTGCAGTGGTTAGTGCGGTTGCCTTAAAGCAAAGAAGGTCCTGGGTTCGAGCCCAGGAGTAGTCCAACCTTGGGGGTCATCCCGGGTCGTCCGCTGTGTGGAGTTTATATGTTCTCCCCGTATCTGTGTGGGTTTCCTCCGGGTGCTCTAGTTTCCTCCCACAGTCCAAAGACATTTAGGTCAGGTGAATTGGCCGTACTAAATTGTCCCTAGGTGTGTGTGTGTGTGTGTGAGTGTGAGAGAGAGAGAGAGAGAGAGAGAGATGGCCTGGAGGCCTGTCCAGGGTGTCTCCCCGCCTGCCGCCCAATGACTACTGGGATAGGCTGCAGCATCCCCGTGACCCTGAGAGCAGGGATAAGCGGTTTGGATAATGGATGGATGTTTGAGTGCATCCTCTTGCTAGCTATCTCACTAACCCATGTGATGTTGCTGAGCAGCTGTTTGAAAAAATACAACTGACAAACTGATGACAGTTCAGTAGATCCTCCTCAGGCAAATATGAGTGGGTAAAACAGGCATTACTTATAGGGGTAATAAGGCTAAATCATTATCACCTGCTGGTCAGCATGAAGCACAATCAATACAAGACGGCAGTCATAAGAATGCACACAGTCATTCCGAAGAAGGAAAGGCGATAAGAAGGAACAGGCTAATAGCCAGAACAGTACCTATATAGAAAAATATAAACATGTATATACACCTATCAGCCAAAATGTCAAAGCCACTGACAGGTAAGTGAATAACATTAATCTCATTACAATAGCACCTGTCAAGGAGTGAGATGCATTAGGCAGCAAGTGAACAGTCAGTTCATGAAGTAGATGTTTTGGAAGCAGGAAAAATGGGCAAGCGTGAGGACCTGAGTGACTTTGACAAGGGCCAAATTGTAATGGCTAGATGACTGGGTTCGAGCAGGTCCAAAACGGCAGGTGTTTTGGGATGTTCCTGGTATGCAGTGGTCAGTACCTACTAAAAGTGTTCCAAGGAAGGACAACCAGTGACAGGGTAATGGGCACCCAAGGCTGATTGATGCACGTAGGGAGCGAAGGCTAGCTCGTCTGGTCCGATCCCACAGAAGAGCTACTGTAGCACAAATTGCTGAAAAAGTTAATGCTGGCTATATGATAGACGGGTGTCAGAACACACAGTGCATCACAGCTTGCTGTGTATGGGGCTACGTAGCTGCACACTGGTCAGAATGCGCATGATGACCCCTGTCCACTGCCAAAAAGCACCTACAATGGGCATGTGAGAAACAGAACTGGACCATAGAGCAGTGGAACAAGGTAGCCTGGTCTGATGAATCATGTTTTCTTATACATCATGTGGACGACAGGGTGCGTGTGCGTTGTTTACCTTGGGAAGTAATGACACCAGGATGCACTATGGGAAGAAGGCAAGCCAGCAGAGGCAGTTTAATTCTCTGGGAAATGTTCTGCTGGGAAACTTTGGGTTCTGGCATTCATGTGGATGTTACTTTGACATGTGCCGCCTACCTAAACATCGTTTCAGACCAAGTACACCCCTTCATGGCGATGCTATTTCCTGACGGCAGTGGCTTCTTTCAGCAGGATAATGAGCCCTGCCACATCGAAACAATTGTTCCGGAATGGTGTGAGGAATATGACAAATAGTTCAAGGTTTTGCCTTGGCCTCCAAATTCTCCAGATCTCAATCTGATCGAGCGTCTGTGGGATGTGCTGGAAAAACGAGTCCAATCCATAGAGGCCCTACCTTGCGACTTAAAGGATCTCCTGCTAATATCTTGTTCTTGGTGACAGATACCACATGACACTTTCAGGGGTTTTGTAGAGTCTGTCTTGATGGGTCAGAGCTTTTTTGGTGGCATGAGGGGGACCTATACAATATAAGGCTGGTGGTTTTAATGTTTCGGCTGATTGGTGTAACTATACAAGATACTGTGAAAATTATAATAAAATTATATAAAGTTATAAATAATTAACCCCATCTGAGTTATATTTTGCTTTTGGGCCCTTTGCCTATTATTGGAGGGTTTTTTTTTTAAGATTTTGTATATTTGCTGCATGTTTTCGCGGTACGTTGTATGTTTATATTATTATGTGTCTAAAACTGAGCCTGCCTTTTGGAAATTGCTCTTAATGAGAGGGAGGTCAGACTCGGTCTCCAGCAAATATCACTTTGATCAACTCAACAGTTTTCGTCTTGAAGCAAATCAAAACTGGTGTCAATAATAACACAACACATGCATTTTGAAGAACCCCGAGCTCTCAATTGCCACTGAATTGTGGTCCTAACCACATACCATATTTATGTTGTGTTTTGCCACAAGGTTCTGTATGTGATGGAACTTCACCAAGACCAGGAGAAAGGCCACGCCGCTTTCACAGCTGTGTCGGAGTTCCTGCTGACCCACCCCGTGCTCAGCTTTGGGGTCCAGGATGTCTCTCATAGCCGACTGCGACACACTGAGGTCCTTCCTGCCGAGGAGGAGAGTGAGAGTATGACTACAGGTGCTGGAACATGCGTTCACACACACACATACACACAAATGATATAAGCATATAGACAAATGGGTGCAGATTGTATAATTTTTTCGTCAACATAAAACACTTGAAATTGTTCACAATGACTAACTTTGCTGCCAAACAAATTGTACCTTTTAAAACGACAACTCCAACCATGTGCCTTCAACTTAAAGTCTGTCCATTTTGAGAGCTCTTGAAGTACATTTGTCTTATAATATTTTCGAGATTTAATGTGCTGTATCCTTTGTCATTACCTTGACTCAGTTGCTTAGAATGAATCAGAGAAAAGTCAGCTCAGGTTACCCAAATGTGTTTTCTTTCAGAGGGCAACCAAGGACCCATGGAGTCCAAGTCTGGGATTCAGATCAAACTCTACTGTGTGCACACCAAGTGAGTTCCCACCCAATATTTGCTGTCTGCTCTATAAATAATAAAAAGTGTTTGACTGTATTAAAAAAAGCTTGCTTTTTACGTAACAGAATAATGCTCTTACAGTCTCCCTTCCCATGATGACTTTCTTAGTTATTCAATTGAAGATTCAGTCCAATGAAAATCAAGTTTTCCAGTCTTGTATTTTTTTAACATAAGTTTTCATATACTAAAGTTGGCCAAAATATTTGAACTGCTGTTGTTGTGAAATTATCACTTAAGGGGCGCCCCGGTGGCTCACCTGGTAGAGCGCATACCATATGAGGCTGAGTCCTTACCGCAGTGGCCTGGGTTTGAATCCGGCCCAGGCCCTTTGCAGCATGTTATCCCCTCTTTCCCCTGGCTTTCCTGTCTCTCTGTCTCTCTTCACTATCCAGTGAAAGTGGAAAATAATCTATAAAAAAAAAAAGAGGGGAAAATATCACTTAAGCCCTTTGAAAAACTATCCTTCTGGTTGTCAATGTAATTAAGCCAATCAATCAGCTTTTGGTGATAAAATCAGATCTTCTAATAATCTTGATTGGAAAATCTATTGAAATGTCATCAGTTTGTCAGTTGTATTTTTTCAAATAGTTGCTTAGCAACATCATGTGGGTTAGTGAGCTAGCTAACTAGAGGATGTGCTGAAACAGTTATAACAAATCAAAAGATACTAATGATACTAATCAAAACGATACTAATCAAAAGATACAACTAGCAGTTGAAAAAAAAATAATGCTCCCAACATTAACATTCCACGATAAAACCTAACTGACTGAATCAAAATTATTGCATTTTTAAAAATTCTAAAATATTACGCTTATTTCTTAATGTTTTGTTGGCATTCTTTTCGTGTGTGCTATGTGAATTCAGGTCTCTGCAGGATGTCCAGATCTGGTTCCAGCCCAATCTTGGTTCGAACTCTGCCCTCTTCCTGCCACATTCTGACTCCCAGGATGGTTTCGGTAGGTCTCTTATCTACTGCTCATGTAGGCTCATGTTTATACAAACTCTGTTGGAAGTAACCCAAAAATTTAGTACAAGAAAAGGAAAAATTCAAATGCAAGAAATGTTTGAATGTATGCTAATGTTTGTGTTCATTTGCAAATGTGTGACAGCATTAGATTATTTGGTAAATCACATTTCGGTGGACTTACGCATACGAAATAGGTAGCGATTGTACAGAAAACGGCTTTTGTTCTACTATAACCGGTGTCTGAAATTCAGATTTGACCAGAAATGTAAAGCACTTTGAGTGGCTGTTGCAGCTAGAAAAGTGCTATATAAAATGCAACTTGATTGATTGATTGATCGATTGATTGAATATTGAGTGCGGTGTGTTTTTCTCTAACCATGGTCTCCACAGCTTGTCTGTCCTTATGTAACAGTAGGGATGCACGATGATATGCCGATATGACAGGCCAGTAAGATGACGCTTTTATTATGCGCACACAACACAAACCATTGATCAGGCACGGGCACAGCGTGTCACGTAGGTGCTGATTTATGTTTTTGCCCGTGGTTGCCCAAGTTAAGTGAATACCACTAAGGTGATGATTGTCACAAAATCACTTTTATTGCGCTTGCTTTAGTAATTACCATGAATTTAGGCTTACTAGTCTGCTGTCATCTGTAAGCCATAGACCTAAACCTCAAAAAAATGCGACACTGCTCTGCTACAAATTATAACAGGCTGCACTAAACCAGCATACAGTCTTATTTGTTTATTTATTTCTTGATTCCTTCATTCATTTTTTTTTTTTTATGATTGACCTTACCCATGGTTGCTCAACATTCTGGGATCGGCGCCTATAGCAGGGCAGAGCACGTTTTTTTTTTTTAATCTGCTGCACCAGCTTTTTCTTGAATATTATTATTAACAATGTTGTTGTTGTTTTGTTATGCCCTGCAAGTTGGGTGTGAGATGGAAGAGAAAGAAGAACTCTGGAGTGAGTTGGATGAAGTGGTGGAGAGTGTACCCAAGGAGGAGAGAGTGGTGATTGGAGCCGACTTCAATGGGCATGTTGGTGAAGGGAACAGAGGTGATGAGGAGGTGATGGGTAGGTATGGTGTCAAGGAGAGAAATGTGGAAGGACAGATGGTGGTGGATGTTGCGAAAAGGATGGAAATGGCTGTGGTGAATACATATTTCAAGAAGAGAGAGGAACACAGGGTGACGTACAAGAGTTGAGGAAAGTGTACACAGGTGGACTATATCTTGCGTATAATTGTTGGAGACTGCAAGGTGGTGACGGGAGAACATAGCTAGGCAGCATCGGATGGTGGTCTGTAGGATGACTTTGGAGACCAAGAAGAGGAAGCGAGTGAAGGCAGAGCCAAAGATCAAATGGTGGAAGTTGAAGAAGGAAGACTGTTGTGTGGAGTTCCGGGAGGAGTTAAGACAAACACTGGGTGGTAGTGAAGAGTTGCTGGATGGCTGGGCAAGCACTGCAAAAATAGTGAGGGAGACCGCTAGGAAGGTGCTTGTTGTGTCATCAGGACAGAGGAAGGAAGACAAGGAGATTTGGTGGTGGGATGAGGAAGTACAGTAAAGTATACAGAGGAAGAGATTGGCAAAAAAGAAGTGGGATAGTCAGGGAGATGAAGAAAATAGACACGAGTACAAGGAGATGCAGTGTAAAGCGAAGAGAGAGGTGGCAAAGGAAAAGGCATATGGTGAGTTTTTATGAGAGGTTAGACACTAAGGAAGGAGAAAAGGACTTTTACTGATTGGCTAGACAGATGGACCTAGCTGCAAAGGATGTGCAGCAAGTTAGGGCGATCAAGGATAGAGATGGAAATGTGCTGACAAGCTAGGAGAGTGTGCTAAGAAGGTGGAAGGAATACTTTGAGGGGCTGATGAATGAAGAAAATGAGAGAGAGAAGGTTGGATGATGTAGGGATAGTGAATCAGGAAGTTCAGTGGATTAACAAGGAGGAAGTGAGGGCAGCTATGAAGAGGATGAAAAGTGGAAAGGCAGTTGGTCCTGATGACATACCTGTGGAGGCATGGAGATGTTTAGGAGAGATGGCAGTGGAGTTTTTAACTAGATTGTTTAACACAATCCTGGAAAGTGAGAGGATGCCTGAGGAGTGGAGAAGAAGCATACTGGTACCGATTTTCAAGAACAAGGGCGATGTGCAGAACTGTAACAACTACAGAGGTGTAAAGTTGATCAGCCACAGCATGAAGATTTGGGAAAGAGTAATAGAAGCTAGGTTAAGAGGAGAGGTGATGATCAGCCAGCAGCAGTATGGTTTCATGCCACGAAAGAGCACCACAGATGCGATGTTTGCTTTGAGAATGTTGAGAAGTATAGAGAAGGCCAGAAAGAGTTGCATTGTGTCTTTGTAGATTTAGAGAAAGCTTATGACAGAGTGCCGAGAGAGGAGGTGTGGTATTGTATGAGGAAGTCAGGAGTTGCAGAGAAGTATGTAGGAGTGGTGCAGGATACGTATGAGGGAAGTGTGACAATGGTGAGGTGTGCGGTTGGAATGACAGATGGGTTCAAGGTGGAGGTCGGATTACATAAAGGATCGGCTCTGAGCCCTTTCTTGTTTGCAATGGTGATGGACAGGTTGACGGACAAGATCAGGCAGGAGTCTCCATGGACGATGATGTTCGCGGATGACATTGTGATCTGTAGCGAGAGTAGGGTGCAGGTTGAGGAGAGCCTGTAGAGGTGGAGGTATGCACTGGAGAGAAGAGGAATGAAAGTCAGTAGGAGCAAGACAGAATACCTATGCGTGAATGAGAGAGAGGACAGTGGAATGGTCAGGATGCAAGGAGTGGAGGTGACAAAGGCATTTGAGTTTAAATACTTGGGGTCAACTGTCCAAAGTAACGGGGAGTGCAGTAGAGAGGTGAAAAAGAGAGTGCAGGCAGGGTGGAGTGGGTGGAGAAATGTGTCAGGAGTGATTTGCGACAGAAGGGTATCAGCAAGAGTTAAAGGGAAAGTTTACAAGATGGTTGTGAGACCAGCTATGTTATATGGTTTGGAGACAGTGGCACTGATGAAAAGACAGGAGGCGGAGCTGGAGGTGGCAGAGTTGAAGATGCTAATATTTTCACTGGGAGTAACGAAGAAGGACAGGATTAGGAATGATTATATTAGAGGGACCGCTCAGGTTGGACGGTTTGGAGACAAAGTAAGAGAGGCAAGATTGAGATGGCTTGGACATGTGTGGAGGAGAGATGCTGAGTATATTGGGAGAAGGATGCTGAATATGGAGCTGCCAGGGAAGAGGAGAAGAGGAAGGCCAAAGAGGAGGTTTATGGATGTGGTGAGGGAAGACATGCAGGTGGCTGGTGTGACAGAGGAAGACGCAGAAGACAGGAAGAAATGGAAACGGATGATCCGCTGTGGCGACCCCTAACGGGAGCAGCCGAAAGTAGTAGTAGATAGAGAAGGCCGGAAGGAGTTATATTGTGTCTTTGTGGATTTAGAGAAAGCATTTGACAGGGTGCTGAGAGAGGAGGTGTGGTTTTCTATGAGGAAATCGGGAGTTGCAGAGAAGTATGTAGGAGTGGTGCAGGATATGTATGAGGGAAGTGTGACAATGGTGAGGTGTGCGGTTGGAATGACAGATGGGTTCAAGGTGGAGGTGGGATTACATCAAGGATCGGCTCTGAGCCATTTCTTGTTTGCAATGGTGATGGACAGGTTGACGGACAAGATCAGGCAGGAGTCTCTGTGGACTATGATGTTTGCGGATGACTGATCTGTAGTGAGAGTTGGGTGCAGGTTGAGGAGAGCCTGGAGAGATGGAGGTATGCACTGGAGAGAAGAGGAATGGAAGTCAGTCGGAGCAAGACGGAATACCTATGCATGAATGAGAGGGAGGACAGTGGAATGGTGAGGATGCAAGGAGTGGAGGTGACGAAATGTGTATGAGTTTAAGTACTTGGGGTCAACTGTCCAAAGTAATGGGGAGTGCAGAAGAGAAGTGAAGAAGAGAGTGCAGTCAGGGTGGAGTGCGTGGAGAAGAGTGTCAGGAGTGATTTGCGCCAGAAAGGTACCAGCAAGAGTTAAAGGGAAGGTTTACAAGATGGTTGTGAGACCAGCTATGTTATATGGTTTGGAGACAGTGGCACTGACGAAAAGACAGGAGGTGGAGCTGGAGGTGACAGAGTTGAAGATGCTAAGATTTTCATTGGGAGTGACGAAGAAGGACAGGATTAGGAACGAGTATATTAGAGGGACAGCTCAGGTTGGATGGTCTGGAGACAAAGCAAGAGGCAAGATTGAGATGGCTTGGACATGTGTGGTGGAGAGATGCTGGGTATATTTGGAGAAGGATGCTGAATATGGAGCTGCCAGGGAAGAGGAAAAGAGGAAGACCCAAGAGGAGGTTTATGGATGTGGTGAGGGAAGACGTGCAGGTGGCTGGTGTGACAGAGGAAGATACAGAGGACAGGAAGAAATGGAAACGGATGATCTGCTGTGGCAACCCCTAACGGGAGCAGCCAAAAGTAGTAGTAGTGTAACTGGGTTTTTGTGTAAGGTTATATGAGGCTTTAGTAAACCACACAACACATCTTAAAAGAGCAAATAATATACAAAAATGCATTAATTGCATTTAGCGCAGGGCGTCATTGCATTCCTTGTGAGAACCACGTTGACTCAACCCTCAGCTGAAAGAGTTAACGGAGCTAACCTTCGCTTCTGTTGAACACCGATCAACCAGTTTAATATTACTATGCCTTGCGAGCACTGCTTAAAAGCAACAAATGACATTATTAACCTCAAGGATGATATCCGATGGCTGTCAGATGAACTCTGATACAAGGACTGTTTTATCTGATTTTATTGACACCACACACAGCCTCACAGTCCAATATCTTTTCGGGTTGTCTGTTGTGTTCAATGACTCCTACTTTTGTTCGTTATGAGTCCTTTGGTAGTTCTCCAATGTGGGATACACACTGTCTTCCACAGGCTGTGCACACAAACGCACTGGCAGAGGGGTGTGTGGTATTAACCGCAGCTGTGGATTTGTGTCTCCTGCGCTTTGACAGGTGCTTTTCCTGCATTTTGTTTCTTCAGCAAGCTTCACGCCTTCATGACATAGACGGAGCTAGTTGGGTTGATCAGCAGCTGCTGTCTCTAGTGTGCCAAGGTGGGGCCCACGCCTCTTAAGGGAGACCTTCAGCTGGTCTTTTAACTTTTTTGGTCCACCAGCTGAGTGGTGTCCTAACCTCAACTGGCCAGACAGGACCTTCTGAGGGATGCAGTCATCTGGCATGCTGTTGAGGTGGCCAAGCCATTGGAGTTGTCGGTGAAAGATGGTAGCCTCTATGCTCCTGCTACTGGTGCATTTTAGAATCTCCCGATGTGAGGTACAATCTTGCCAGATCACTTTCAAGATCCACTGGAAGCATTTTATGTGAAAGGCTTCAAGTTGTTTCAGGTGGTGGCTGTAAAGCATCCATGTCTCACATCCATAGAGAAGTGTGGATAGGCACACTGCCTGATAGACTGCAATCTTTGTATTGAGGTGAAGGTTGTTGCTGGTGAGGAAGTTCTGGTGGGGGATCACATGACCATTGGCAGAGGATTTCTGTTTTTGGGATGTTAAAAGATAACCCCATTCAACAATATACCCTCACAGCTGCCTTGCAGTGCTACTGGCGTGTGCAACAAATGCGCAGTCGTCAGCATACTGTAGCTCGAGTATGCGCAGTGACCTGAGCTTTTTGGTGGCTTGGAACCTTCTGATGTCAAAAAGGTTCCTATCCAGATGGAAATCAGTAGTCACCCCACTCTCTGCCTCTATGTGTTTGTGCAGGAGAATTGTCACGCAGAGGAGGAATATGTTAAAAAGCACTGGTGCAAGCAGACAGCCTTGTCTCACGCCCTGTGCCTACACCAAATGCCTCAGACTCGGTTCCACTCACTATAACCTTAACGCGCTCATCCTTTTGTGAAATTGACGCAAGATGTTGAAAAATTTTGTGGGGCAGCCGTAATGCAGGACAGCCTCCAAAAGGAGGTTACGGTCTACTGTGTCAAAGGCCTTTGAGAGGTCCACGAAGGTGATGAACAGGTTTTTCTTCTGTTTTTGACACTTTTCTGCAGCTGTTGTGCAGTGAAGATCATGTTCACAGTGCTTCCGTTTTTGCTGAAGCCACACTGGGATTCAGGAAGGAGCCCCTCAGTGATGTTGTCAACCAGCCTGCTGAGCGTGACTTTTGCCAGTACTATGCCAGCCACTGCAAGGAGTAATATCCCCCTCCTGTTCCCTCACACAAATGTATCACCCTTGTTCTTGTAGATGGTAATGATGTTCACGTCCCTTCACTGATGAGGGACACATTCTTGTTTCTACACCTCGGCAATGAACAGGTAAACTGCTCGTGTAGAGGTAGCTTCCTTGCTTTAGAATTTCAGCAGGGATACAATCAGGACCTGGGCTTTTGTTCTTCAGTGATCTGATGGCTGAGAAGACTTACCCAAAGGATGGTGGAGCATTGAGGGTCATGATGGTGGGCAGCAATGGGAGCTCGTTAAGAATGGAGGTGGCCACTTTGTTGAAGTGATTGAGAAGTGCTTCAGGAGTGTTTTCTCCATCACTGAGTGATGTTGACCTGGTCCTTTGAGGGTGGATCCATCAGTGCTTCTAATAGGACAGACAGAACAGCTTCTTGGACCATAGATGGTTTTTATGGCATTATAAATGTTGTGCATGTCGTGCTTGTCTGTGCAGTTTTGAATTTCTTGAGCTTTAGAAGCCCACCACTCGTTCTGCAGGCATCGCAGTTCTTGCTGGAATGTCATGCTTGTCTGTGCAGTTTTGAATTTCTTGAGCTTTAGAAGCCCACCTCTTGTTCTGCAGGCATCGCAGTTCTTGCTGGACTATTCCTTTGCTGTTGCCATTCCCGCTTTAGTGTCTGTGAGGCAGGGTGGTCAAGGCTAGTTTTGTGTGTTCTGTGTATACTGTCCAGAAGCATGACACAACATGTGTGGCATTTGCATCAAACCAGTCCTGGTGCTTTTTTTTTTAAACTTTATTGATAGGTTTTTTTTCCCCTTAAAAATATACACACAAAAATTAATACGCACAACCCCCTCCCCCTTGCCTGGACACCCGGGGGGGGGGGGGGTCCCAGCCAGGCAGGAAAAAAAAAACAACGAACAAAATCATCAATTAAACACCTTTTTTGTTACAATTGGAACCAGTCAATTGTCAGACACCTAGTGCTAAGTACATACATGCACACTTAATATGCAGATAGAGATATGTACAGTATATGCACACACTTGTACACAAATAAAGAGATATACATACCCTTACATCTCAATACACATATTTAAGTACAGGCGGACATATGTGGACAGGCACATCGACAGTCACACAATAAGGCACTTATTCCAGCTAAATTATCCTGAATTATTAAATTATCACCCATTCTTAGTCCTAATACTTAGAATAAAGGGGTAGTTGCTGTAATTTGGGGGGGGGTCTATTCTGGTATTTCTAAAAAGATAGAGCAATAGTGAATTCTATAAAGGGAGACAAGACATCCATAAATTTCTGATGGGACTTAGATCTGTTATAGCTCTAGTGGAATTTAAGATAGCACTTCTTTGATCCAACTTGTGAATGATGGGGGCTTATCAGACTTCCAGTTGCGAAAAATAAGTCTCCGGGCTTGAAGTGAGGCAAATGCTATAGAGTTAGCTTGGGATGTTGTAATGTCTACGCCCTCACCAGGAACTCCAAAAATGGCAGTGATTGGGCTGGGTTCAATTGTTTTACAACAAATAAATGAGAAAACTTCAAAGATAGGACCCCAAAATGTATTAAAAGATGGGCATTCCCAAAACATGTGACCAACTGTGGCTGGGTTCAGGTGGCACCTAATACAAGCAGGATCGATATTGGGATATAATTTGCACAGTTTCTCTCTCGTGTAATGTAAACGATGTAACACTTTGAATTGAATAAGGCAATGCCTAAGGCAGGGAGAGGTGGTGTGAATGTGCTGTAATGAATATTTCCAAATCTCTTCAGTGAGCTCAATGTTTAAATCCTGTTCCCAGGCTGATTTTGTTTTGTCCAAGGAAGGTAAGCCAATAGCTTGGATAATCTTATATATTTTAGAAACATTTTTCTTGGTATCCAGGTCCCAGTCCAATATGATGTCTAATATGTTCTTTTCCTGCAGGACAGGAAATGAGTGGTGTTCTTTGACAAAGCTGCGGGCCTGGAGGTATCTAGAAAAAAAAGGGGGGGGAAAAGTGTGTCTTCGGTATATTATGGTCCTGTTGGAGAATTTCAAATGAAGCAGAAGTGCCATCTACAAATAGGTTGCTAAAAAAGATCAAACCGTTATTATGCCACATTTGAAATGCTGCATCAGTCTGGGAAGGAGGAAAAAAGGTTATGTGTCAAGGGCATATTGCCGCATGCACTGTTGAAATTAAAGTGTTTTCTGAATTGATGCTAAATTCTAAGAGAGCTTTTTAATCACAGGATTATTGACATGTTTAATAGTTCCCCCGGGTAGTGGAGAACTCAGTATGGATATTGGAGAGACTGGGATAACAACGGGTCTCCATAAGGGCCCAGGTGGGGCCACTTTTATTTTGAAACACTGCAATCCAGTAAGTTAATATAACTGTTGGCTGACCAGTAATAAAACATAAAATTAGGCAGTCCCAGTCCTCCCATTAACAGGCATCTCCAAAATGGTTCTTTGTGATCATGGCCTGGATCTATTCCAAACAAGTGAAGAGATGTGACTGTCAAGGTCACGAAACATAGATTTAGGTAAGAAGAAAGGAATCATTTGGAACAGATACAGGAAATGAGGCAGCACTGTCATTTTAATTGTATTAATCCTGCCTGCCAAGGAGACCGGTAGTGATGCCCATTTCGCAAGATCAAGTATGTATGGTCTTGTAAGTTTTTAAAGTTATGGCCATAAAGATCGTTGTAAGCTCGCGTAACAGTGATTCCTAGATAGGTATATGAATGGTGTTCCAGCTTAAATGGAAATTTATTGTAGTTAAGATCTGACGCTATTTGGTTAATAGGAAAAAGCAGACTTTTGGAAAAGTTAAATTTATAGCCTGAGAGTCTTCTGAAGTGGTGAAACATATATCTGTAAGCCGAGGTAGGGATTCTACTGGATCAAATATGTAGAGAAGGAGGTTGTCCGCATAAAGTGAAACTTTATGGGTAGAGCCCCCTCTCACGATGCCAGCTATATTTTCTTCTGCTCTAAAGGCTATAGCCAAGGGCTCAATAGCAGTATTAAATAAATATGGAGATAGGCCGCAGCCTTGTCTAACGCCACGATGGAGGAGAAAATAGTCTGAGCATAAGGAATTGGTTCGCACTGACGCCTTTGGGGTTGCATAAAGTAGTCTGATCCATGTAATGAATATTGGGCCAAATCCAAATCTTCCCAGAACAGCCAGAAGGTACTTCCATTGGCTCTGATCGAAGGCTTTCTCAGCATCTAGGGAGAGTACAACTTCTGCTCGCTGGGTTGAATGAGAAGAATAGAGCACATTAAACAGTCTAGACATGTTGAAGAAGCATGCCTTTTTTTGATAGAACCAAAATGATTGCCTGTGTCATCGTTTCAGGTAGTTCTTGTCCCAGTGGTGTTTCGTGGTATACAGAGCATAAGATGGGAGATAATTTTGAAGAAAAAAATTATGAAATTCTATGTGAGCCCTATCTGGCCCTGCTGCTTTGCCGCTTCGCATCGAGTTAATGGCTTGAGTGATTTCTTGACATGTTACAGTGGCTTCAAGGCTGCTTTTGGGCTTCTGAGTCAATCATTGGAATGTTTATTTTGTCAAGGAAAGCATTAACCTCAGAAGTATCGACATTGGCCTCTGTTGCATAGAAATTACGATAAAATTATTTGAAACTCAGTAATAGTTTTGGGATGTATGGAAATCACACCAGGTGCCACACGTATCTCTGGAATAGCTATGTTAGCCTCCGTTTAAGTTGATGGGATAGCAGTATACCTGTTTTGTCGCCATGTTCATAAAATGTTTGTCTTGATTTAAATAAAAGCTGTTCAGTATGTCTGATTGACAAGTTGTCAAATTCAGTCTGTAGCAGTAGCCGTTCCTTATATAATTCAGATTTTGGGTCAGTAGAAAAACTCATGTCTATATCTGTTATCTGAGTAGACGGTTCCAAAAGATGTTTTATGCTTTTTTGCTTCTCAAAAGTCGAATATGAGATAATTTGTCCTCCAATGTAGGCTTTGAGAGATTCCCAGATTATAGTGTATGACATACCTGGGGTCGAGTAAATGTCTAGATAGGTATCAATTTGCTCATTTATAAACTTGATGAATTTATCACAGGACAGCAACAATGGATCTAGTCGCCAAGTGTGCTGTGGTGCTACACTATTGGGGAAACGCATATCTAACTGAACCGGGCTGTGGTCAGAGATAACAATGCTGTGGTACTGGCAATTTGTGACTAATGGGAGAGAACTGCTATTGAGCAAGAAAAAATTGATTCGTGAATATGAATGGTGAACTGGCGAGAAAAATTGGCATTGTTGTAGGATTTGTGTTTCTCCACAGGTCTGTAAGTTTGTATAAGTCCATAAATGACAGACGAACCTTACCGGATTTGGAAATCGCACTATCGGGTTGAGGTCTGGACTTGTCCAGGCCTGGGTGCAGCACGCAACGCAATTTGAAGTCTCCTCCCAAAGCTAGGTGGTGTGTGTGGAGATCTGGTATTTTAGCTATAAAGCGGGAGAAAAACTGTGGGTTGCCCCAGTTCGGACCATAGACATTAGCTAAAACAATCTGTGAACCAAAAAGTTTACCAGCAGCAATTATGTATCTGCCATTGTTATCAGCAATTACTGAAGTTGGAACAAAAGGGATTCCCTTTTTGGTCAGTATGGCTATGCCGCTGGACCTATCCTCATATTTGGAACAAAATATCTGCCCAATCCAGCCTCTCTCAAGTTTGGTGCATTCATTGGTGCGAAGGTGAGTCTCTTGAAGAAAAATAATTTCCGAGCCCAGGAATTTTAGGTGTGTAAACACATGGCTGCGTTTAATCAGATGGTGGATTCCTGTAATATTCCAGCTGGTGAATTGAATAGAGCCTAAAGTACTGGAACTAGGTGATGCCATAATTGATTACAAGCTGTGCAATGGGATCAAGTGGTACAAGTCTGAATAGCTTATAGTCCCCATGTTTAGTCTTTAAACAAACAAATTCAAACAAATTCAAAAGAAACGGAAAAGAAAAAAGGAGTCCTAAATCCCTATGCAGATCTCCCCCCAAATGGAAGATCTTACCAACCTCCTTTAAACTAAGGAAGTAAAAGCACATGAAAAGTGCTTGTTGTCCCGGAAACTGCTAAGCTAACTAGGGCTTGCAGAACATGTCTTGTCAGACTTTTAAGGCACAAAAGGTAATGATAGAATAGTAAAAACCTTATAACGGCAAACAAAAACAATATCATCAGTAACATACATAACAGCAACGGCAACAACAGTAATTATGAAATCAGGCAAAAATAGCCCAAACTTGAGGTAGAAACATTCGTATCAAAATATAGCCCTTAAAAAGAGCACCAAACCTCTAAAATATTGAAACAAAACAGTCCAGAGTAAATACTCACGTAACTGTTGTGCCCACTGGTAGCATCAGAGAGCACAGTTATATTTCCAAGTGTCAAAAGATATGGAATCAAGGTGTCATTATCAGTTTATGCTCCTTCATTTTGGTCTGGACCTCATCAAGTAACTTGGATGGTGTCTCTGTCCGCTCGAGCAGCATGAGGAATAATGGCCTGCGTGACATAGGATTAGGCCTCTTCTGGGTCCAGGGAAATCTTCTCCATGCCATTATATGTGATGCGAAGTCGGGCCGGATGAGAGATGCCAAACCGGACTCCCTCTAGTCCTCTGAGCTGCTGCCTGACGCCATTGAAGGCTGCGTGGGGGCCTTGGCCACTCGTGCGGTGTAGTCAGGGAAGACTGATATGGTCATGTCCTTTACCTTAATCCTCTGCTTCTCCCTGGCAAGATGCAATATATCCGCACAGTCATTGTAGTAATGCAGGCGTGCTAAATGGTCCTGGGTTGCTGTGCTGGCTTTGGCACCGGCTGTAGTGATCTGTGAGACCTGTCTATCAATGGAGTGTCACCAATGTCAAATGCTTCCTGCAACCGAACTTGTGGAACAATATTAGGGCCCTCTGGTACCCACATGATCCTAATATTGTTCCTCCTGGAGCTAGACTATAGATCTTCACATTTATCTTGTAGTGACTCAGTCAGGGTTCCCAGCCGCTTTACCTCTCATTTCAGAGCCTCAACGTCATCAGAGCAGGCAGTCAGGCTCCGTTCTGTGTGTCCCGTGGTGTTGCGCAGTGTGGTTAATTCTGTGTTCATGGCTATTTTAAAGTCCTCGAACCCCTTTGTAAGTAAGTGCGTGAACATCTGCTCTAATTATTGTCATTTCACTCTCTAAGACCGCTTTTACCTCCATTTTCATCATGGCAACAAAGTCCGCACGCAAGGAGGAAATGCAGCTCCTTTGAAGTCTTCCGCGTGAGCCCCTGCGGGGTCTTCAGCATCGCGGTCTCCTTTCTCACTCGAGGTTGAGGATGCCGCGGTTGAAATAGGCCTCGGCGTAGATGCGGCGGTCTGACGTCCTTTAGCGGTCCTGTGTGCCACGATACAACGTGGATCTAATACCTTAATAATGCTGTGTCACCGGGTAAAATGCGAATAAAGTGCCTTTGAATCTGTTATTTGATTGTTTGTTTTGCAGAGCTAAACGATACACGTCCTACTCCATAGCTTGCTCTACAGCGCCCCCCCCATCCTGTACAGTACAAAATGTACTTTCATGAGAGTTTACAGGCAAAAAAGTACACAAACATGAAGCTAAAATAAAAGCAAACACAGCAAAACATGAAAGATCATAGCATCTCCCCTCCCTACAACACATAACACCCTACATGACATACATTAAGGCTTTCTATTACATATTGTTATCTAATGAGCCCCACCATTATAAATCGGAGGAAGCTATCCACCATTTCAGTCAATTTAGACACAGAATCTTTCAGTTTGGCTAACATTAGCTCTATAAGGCTGTAACCATCATGAGAGCTCTATAAGGCTGTAACCATCATGAGTTCGATCCAGTCCTTATAACAGGGTCTGCTTGTATTTTTCCAGTTCCATAGTATAATCTTGGCTGCATTAAGAAAGTCTGCAAGGGGTAACCCAAACTGTGCCTTTTTAAGTCCACCCACCACTAAAACTGAACTCACAGTTGTGTGGGGGTTGAGGAAGGGGAGGGTCGGGCAGCAGCGCTAACCCACGTCACTGCTTGCTGCTAACGGTTGTGTGGACAGCTCCATTTGAATAACCCGGAAAAAGAACACAGTTGGCATCACCCTTTAAATGTCATCTTCGGTGACGGTTAACCAGTAGTTATTGAGGAGACGAGAGTGCTCTTCATTGAATTTGTTAACAGAGTTTAAACTGTTTCTCTGCTACCAGTCTCCAAGTCACAATCCTTTCACATCTAATTACAGGACTTCTTGTGTCTTACTCTAGCAGGTTTCTCAGACCACTTGACGGACCAAAGCTCCGACAAGGAGTCAGGCAGCGGCTCTCAGAGTGACCTCAGGAAGATTCCATCTCTTCCTGCTCCCACTGACTTCCTCTCTGTCTCGGGCACAGGCAGTGGCGTGTTGCCCCAGCTTATGACCCCAGATGCCTTCATGACCCCTAATACTTCGGTACGAACCCTTAAAAGCTATATTCATTTCTAGCCCCTGTCTAATCAAGAAACAGATGGTGAGTATGTCTCAGGGATACTTTTTACTAAATGTCAGAAATACTTTGGCAATAAAATCCTCTGCCTTAAACAGATTTATATTAGTTGTTAATAGCACTTGCTCCCCAGCATCTGGAGAGTGCTGTTGGAGGTCCCAGAAAGGTATAAGCTCTCACCCTTGTAGAAGTTATTCCTACTTGTATCTCAAAAGAAATATCAAATGGATGAGACTAAAGTATTTAAGTAGGGGCTATTTGTAATTTGTGATATTGGGCTATACAAATAAAATTGACTTGACTAAAGTTTACTGTGTTTAAAGAGATGCTTTCATGCTGTTTCTGAGCACATTTTTGACACGGGTGGTTTGAATTACAACTGAAAGGTAGGTGTGATTTTATGATTTCATAGCTATTGGCTATTGAAATTCAGGGCGGTCGTGTGGGTGTGACTGGGTGGGCTAAACCCTGGGGCTAAACCGCTTGCCGCAGAAAAACGAGAAATTCACTGGTGACAGCCCCCTTCCTGCTCTGTCGTCACTTTACAAAGCAAAAAAAAAAAAAAGAAAAAAAAAAAGGCCAGCAACTAGACCACCGACAGCAGCTTTGAGGTTGAGGATGTGGAAGTGGAAGACGATTCCTCTTTCTCAGTGGAAGTTGACTACTCGCCTCACGAATATGATTCTCAGCCTATACAGCCGTATTCCTTCGAGCCAAAAGGGTGAGTCTCTGTTTTTATAATGTCCCGCTGCGGACACGCCCCTCTATGCTAATGGTAATTCGTGATGCGGCGAGTTACCACATTTTTGCTAACCGGAAATCAGTTACTCGACTGCTGATATCTCGTCTGGCCATAAATGTGATTTTAGGGCTACCATTTGTCTCATCGATAACATCCACACTCCTTACATCGATTAACAACAGGAAAAGTTGGATTTTGATGCAAGTATCTCTTTAACAAGAGGGGGGTCGAAGGCAAGAAATAAGAAATTGGCGATGTTGGCAGCATCAATGATCTAATAACACTCTCTGATGTTGTGTATAATTTTCTAATAACTTCGAGTAAATAATTTGTGAAGAAATTAATTGCGGGGTGTCCGGGTAGCGTGGTGGTCTATTCCGTTGCCTACCAACACGGGGATTGCCGGATCGAATCCCCGTGTTACCTCCGGCTTGGTTGGGTGTCCCTACAGACACAATTGGCCGTGTCTGCAGGTGGGAAGCCGGATTTGGGCATGTGTCCTGGTCGCTGCACTAGCGCCTCCTCTGGTCAGTCAGGGCGCCTGTTCTCACTCGCTGTCACACACTATGTCCCCTTGGTGAAACTCTTCGCTGTCAGGTGAAAAGAGGCGGCTGGCGACTCCACATCTGAAGCCGTCCCTGGATCGGCAGAGAGGGTGGAGCAGAGACCTTTTGGGGGGGGGGGTGTTAATTGTGATGTGACGTAAGAGACAGAAAACACAAACGAATGAAGAAGTCACTTGGACCATAACATTCAATAATTAAATCAGGTTGTTTGTTTTTTTTTAAACGCTCATTCCTCCCGATTACTGTTTTCTAATGGAGAGTTCTCAGATAGTATTTCCTGCTTTTTATGCGATATCTTAATGCACAAGAACTCTTGCGTTACATTTAATTGGTCATTTTTTATTTATCTCCAGGTACCAGCCTCCCCTGGCAGCAGTGCCAGCAGTCTGACTATTGTAACAGCGATGAGCAGCAACTCTGACTCGACTAACAGGTGTGTATTTCAGAGTCATAGCTTGGATAAGACATAGAAATGTTGGTAAAGATTTATGTTTATTTTATTGGTGTGTTAAATCTTGATTCAGTTGACTCAACAGGATTTTATATATGTGGTGTGAAAAGCATTTTTATTGACTAGCTATATGCAATTTTTTAAATTTCCCCCTCCATGTTAAAATTGACAGCAGTTAAGCTGTAATGTGCAATGCTCAGGGCGCTTTAGAATTTGTATTGTAAGTATGGATATAATATTTTTATCTCAATTGCTTTTGTTTGCTTTTTGATTTTCTAAATATTTTGACTAGTTCAGGTAACATCCAGTCCAAGGGGTTTGCAATTACGGGGACTTTAATGTGAAAAGCACCAGAAGTTTGCATTTAAGTTATGTGGCCAGAAATGATTCTCTGTATGCTTGTTGATACTTTTCTAGGATGTTAGTCAGCATTGGTGTTTGTGGTTGTCTTTATGTACATCAGTGAGTAATAAGTAAATAATGTACATTTTCTAAATACAGATCCCTGTTCATTTCTGATGGTGATTTCCCTCCCCCTGCTTAACTTGCTCCATCAGTTCCTGCCATCTTGTGTTGTCGCCGATCGTTTCTCTCAACATACATTTCAGTATGTCTGTCTTTGTGTGCAGGGCTGTAGAAGATGTAAGTCAAAGCCCCAATAGAGCAGAGAACAGCAGCAACAGCAGCCTGACACTCTCTACCTCTTCCAGCATTCCCAGAGCTGCTACAATACTGCTGTCTGGACTGGAAAACCTGCAGGTATTTCAGTCGGTCTCACACACACACTGACATTTAATATCATACGTAATCATTCCTCCTCTCTTAATACCTACTGCTGTCTTCTCTTCTCCCCTTTTTCAACTCCTCACTACCAGTCTTTGGCCTCTTCTGGTGGCCCTCTTTCACTTGAGAGCCCTCAGGTGCTGGACCCCCCTCTCCTTCCAACACAGGCTTCTCCGACCCGGGCCCGTTCCCCCGACGTCATCTCCTCAGCCTCCACAGCTATGTCTCAAGACATGCCAGAGATCGCATCCCAGACCCTGCAGCTTCAGCGCAGCCTGATCTCCAACTCGGAGCCCTTGGCCCTGCCGGCCCTCCAGACGAACAGCATGGCCTCTGCTGCCTCGGCTTTGCACCTTCTCTCGTCACCAAGGGGAGTTAACAACAGCAGGTAGGAAGTAGAAGAAAAAAGTAATTTTCATGTATTCGAAAGGTATAGGTTTCATCCGGAGCAATATGTCTTGGTCCTGCGAAGACAGATTCAAATTGAAATCATACTGGTGATTGACGGAATTGCAATAAGCCAATCATTACTGTAGAGTGCCTTATGTTATGAGAATCGAATGAGAATTTAACTTATTGGGCTTGATTACACTATTTCATGTACTTCAGTGGTAATATACAGCTAATATAATACAGATCATTAAGTGTAATGCATGAAGAAATCTAAACTATTTCACTCTACTCAGCCTATTGCCTCTGGAACTTGGGGGTGGAGCTGGATCTGTAGGCGGGCCAGTGGAGGCGGAGCCAAGACTAAGCCACACCCCATCTCTTCTGGAGAATGCCCTGTCGCAGGACAACACTGGTGCAGGTGGAGGGGCTTCAGATGTTAGCATTAACCACACACCTTGGCCAGCAGCACCTGACATCACCAGGGAGACCAGAAACAGTTTGAGGGACAACGGACTGGCAGACTGGTGAGGACTATAGCATAATTTCATCTTGACCACATACAGACATACAAGAAGTGTCGTTCCGAAGTAAAACATCCACAATCTGCAAAATCCAATGCAAACTCCTAACAAGACAACTGTGGAAGTAAGAATTATTTTAGTATTTGAATGTTCATAATGTACCGTGACTGTGTACACACACACAGTGCTTTGGAAAACTTCACATTTTAAACCACATATACAGTGGATATAAAATGTCTATGCACCCCTGTTAAAATGGCAGGTTTTTGTGATGTAAAAAACCAAGATAAATCATGTCAGAACTTTTCCCACCTTAAATGTGAAATTGCAACCTATAAAAATAAAGTGGGAAAAACAAACAAACCTTTTAGAGAAAATAAAAACTTAAAATATCCCAGTTGCATAAGTGGGCACACCCCAAAACTAATACTTTGTTTGAAGCATCTTTTAATTTTATTACAGCACTCGTTCTTTTTGGGTAAGTGTCTATCAGCTTGGCACATCTGGACTTGACAATGTTTTCCCACTCTTCCTTGAAAAAACATTTTAGATCCTTCAAATTGCCAGGGCATTTCCTGTGCACAGACCTCTTCAGGTCACCCCACAGATTTTCAGTTGGATTCATGTCTGTGCTGTGGCTGGAGTATTCCAAAACAATGATCTTTTGGTGAAGCCATTCCTTGGTGGATTTGGATGCCTGCCTTGGTGCTGAAAAGATTAAATTCCTCTTCAGCTTTCTTGCAGGAGCCTGAAGGTTTTGCGCTAAAATCGACTAGTATTTGGAGCTGTTCATGATTCCCTCCACCTTGACTAAAGCCCCAGTTCCGGCTGAAGAAAATTAGCCCCAAAGCATGATGCTTCCACCATCATGCTTCACCATGGGTGTGGTGTTCTTTTGGTGATGTGCTGTGTTGTTTTTGCACCAAACATACATTTTGGATTTATGGCCAAAAAGTTAAACCTCTCATCAGACCACAACACATTTTCCCACATGGTTTTGTGTGACTGGATGTATCTTTTTGCCAAATTTAGCCAGGCTTGGATGGGTTTGGTCCCCCCCCCCCTCATGTGAAAAGGCTTCCATCTTGCCACCCTATCCCATAGCCCAAAAAATATGAAGAATATGGGAGGTTTTTGTCACATTTAGGGAGCAACCAGTGCTTGCCAGAAATTCCAGCAGCTTCTTTAATGTTGCCATAAGCCTCTTGGCAGCTTCCCTGACCAGTTTTCTCCTTCTCTTCTCATCAATTTTGGAGGGATGTCTTGTTCTTGGTAATGCCACTGTTGTTTCATATTCTCTCATTAATGACTGTCTTCATTGCGTTCCATGGCACATCTAATTAATGCCTTGGAAATTTTTTGCGCCCCTCCGCTAATAAGATCCCGTTCATGCTTTGTAAGTTCTTTGTGGACCACAGCTTTTGCAGTTGGGTGCAACCAAGAAGATGTTGGAAAAATCCTATAGGAACAGTTGAACTTTATTTGGGGTTAATCAGAGTCCCTTTAATTGATGGCAGGTGTATTCTAATTGATATTTAACATGAGTTGGAATGTGACTGGTTAATTCTGAACACAGCTGCATCTGCAACTATAAAAGGATGTGCAATGCAACCAGGTTATTTTAAGTTTTGTATTTTTCGTTTTTTTCTCCTTAAAGGTTTGTGTTTTTCCACTTCATTCTTATAGGTAATTTCACATTAAGGGTGGAAAACGTTCTGACATGATTTATCTTGGTTTCATTTTTCTACATAACAAAAACCTGCCATTTTAACGGGGGTGTGTAGACTTTTTGTATCCATAATTCACATATATACAGAAATGTACATTATTAGAGGGAAAAGCAGTGGCCTTGGGGTCAGGTCTTCAAATCCAGGAGAGTCTTGATGCATACTCAATAATCCAGGTAACAAAATCCCAGAAAGTTGAATCATTTCATCTGGACATAACGTTTAGTGGGAGAAACGTGGGAGAAACATTACATCACTCATCTAAGTGACTTTGTCAGTCTCAGCTGACTGCAGGTATCCCCAACTTTATAAACGGTACAGGTGCATAATGACCAAAACCGGCACAGTTGCGTCACAACGGAAACCAGCAATCAGTTTGATATGCAAATTGCTGTGACTCTTAGAGTTACAATGGCCATGTGTACTATTCACAGAGGATTGGGGAATAGTTGCAATCACAGCATTGTAAAATGGCAACAGATGTACTGTACTTATGAATTTTGCTGTCACGCCGAGGCAAGTCCCGCTAGTCGAACGGATCACAGCCACAGAATCGGTGATCCGTAACAACATCACAGACCCGTAAGCGGAGCAACTACCGACAAAAGTTTCAGCCTGCCTCAACAATGGGAAGCCACCAACATCAGCGGAGACGAGGAATGCACTCATGACTCTCAGTAAGGACAATAACATCATCCTTCCGGTGGACAAAGGTAGACGCACTTGTCTATCATGAGAAAACTATCATGAGAAAGTTATGTTAAGTTACTCAGCGACATAATTGCTTATGTGCCCCTGAAACAAGATCCAGGCAGTGGTTACAAGAAAAAGGTGATAGATTGTCTAAAGCTATTAGAACAGGACAATGCTACTGACAGACTTTTGTACTGTAGATTATACCCAGGGGAAGCTACACCTAGTCTGTATGGTTTATCTAAGATACATAAACAGGATGTGCCGTTGCGGCCCATTGTACATCTGTCACCATCTTTTAATGCTGTGATTGTAACTGTTCCCCAATCCTCTGTGAATAGTACACATGGCCGTTATAACTCTAATTAATGGTCACGGCAATTTGCATATCAAAACCGATAGCTGGCTTCAGTTGTGACGCAACACTGCCGGTTTTGGTCATTATGCAACTGTGCTGTTTGTAAGGGTGGGGATATCTGCGGTCAGCTGAGACTGACGAAGTCACTGAGATGAGTGATGAAACGTTTCTCCCACTAAACGTTGTGTCCAGATGAACTGATTCAACTTTCTGGGAAATCCAGGACAGCATGATGTAATTATAAATGTTCTCACCTTACAAAACATTTGTCAAAAAAATGTTTTGATGAGTGTACTTATGTGCCAGTCAGAAATGCCATTTCTGTGTTGTAATACATTTCTGTTGTGTGGCAAATATGTGACTGTTGCACCTGTCATAGCTCAAGAGAAGAGCTGAAGGACAGGCAGAAGAGCTCGCCTTACCACAGACGCTCCTATCACCTCGCACAGAATGACAGTCAGGATGCCAGCGCAGAACAGAGGTAATGCACATGTCAGGGTACACGCATACCATCCCCAATCCTCCTCCCATATTCAGAATGAACTATGTGTAATTGTCTTGAATGTGTTGACATTGCACGATTATACAGTTTTCTTTAAGGTTTTTTTTTTTTTAGCAAGTGACAGGTTAAAGTGTTTGTCACCTGGGGTTCAAGTGAGTGGTGAGCCAATAGTCATGTGGGATAGACTTGGGTGACTGGACAAATATATCGGCGATTGGCTGAATCCAATCGGCGGATTTTTTTTTTTTTGCAGCGATTTTTGTCCTTTTATTTTGCCAATTTAATGGCTTGCCTCCTCGAGAGTTCAACTCAGTAAATGATGAACCTGTAAAGCGCAGTTCAAAGTGTGTGTGAATAGGAACTGGCAGTTGGAGTTGGGCCATATGCACATTCTTGTTGCACTGATTTCAGACAAGTCTTTCACAAAACAGGGCAGTGATTGTAATGACCAAATGACAATTAAGCCGTCTTTAGTGGTTGCTGTCCAGTCGATTGGTGCCGAAAAGCAGCGTCAATTCATAAATCATATTTGAGAACTACACCAAAAACTGTGCAGTTGTGCACGCTGATCATCTGTTTTTTCATTAGGAAGTTGCAAGCGGAGGCGTCCTCTGACGCCATCAGGGACCCCCCCCCAAAAAAAACCCCCCAAAAAACAAAACAAAAAAAAAGCTGTTGTGTCAGACAGCTTTTTAGCCTCTTTACAGGTTGTTGCTTAGCAAATCTCAGGGTGATTTATTTTGTTTATTTGAAGAAGAGTAGCCTATAGGCTGTAATGTTTCAGTAAATAGTGTAAATTGGTAGTGTTAGACTCTTTTGCTGGCACTACTCGTTTGCAAAGACGGCAAATTGCTTCATTTAGCTCCTTCGGCTTGCCGGTTACATCTGGTTCAAAACCAAAATAATCCCAAAAAGGAGATTTTTTTTTCATTCTTTTTTGCAACAAGCTCTTCCATGATTGCAATCACTGAAAAAGTGGTTATGGGGGGGTCGGTAATCGCCGATTGTTGGGCTGACAGAGGCCAGTAGGAAATTTTTGATATATCGCTCAACCCTAATGTGGGAACACATTACAAATAGATCCAATGCGCCCATATGTAGCCTGTGTCGTGTGAAGAAGTGCTGTTCCTCATACAGAAGAAGAAAATGGTCCTCCTTATCCCATGACTACTATTGCAGTTGTTTGTTTTTTTCTTCCATCTCTTGCCAAAAGAAGTTTATTCTTCCTTTTTGCTTCCTGTAATGTAATGCTGTTCTTTCCCCTTTTCTCTATATAGTCAAGGCCTTTTCCAACTTCTTGTCATCCTCTCTCAAACATGCATGCACAGACACAAATTAAATTGGCCCAAACCAAAAACAGTTCTCTCGGAGGGTTTTAATGGGTCTTTGCAGTTTTCAGATGGTAGTGGCATTGCCTCCTGTAACACAGGAAGTGTCTGGATGTCAGTCTTTAATCAAAGTATCGTGTAGTCTTCCCTCACTGTGTCTGTATGTGCGATTCAGTGACCATGATGATGAGGTGGCCAGCTTAGCGCCATCTTCAGGAAACTGTGGCGGTCGCTCCTCTCACAGACTCCCTGCTAAGGACTGGAAGACTTCGCCACGAGGCTCGCCCAAACTTAAACGGAAGAGCAAAAAAGATGACAGGTTGGTTAATCTCTTACAGAAGAAGCGACCATTAAAGAGCCTGATTGATTATACTAGAAAGAAATTCATACAAACGCTAGATGAGATATGAGATTTGGTTTTCATGAGTCATAAGATGCTGTTAAAGCCAAACATTCTTTTCAGCTGTATACACATTCTGTGATTGCTTACAAACCATGATCTTCCTCTATTCACTGGTTTGAGTAACAAGATGCCAATTAAACAGATTGTTGTTTGTCTTCTCTCTGCTCAGTGAAACCTCCCTGTCCAGACAAACAGACTCTGGCCAGGTAAGTAGTACACAATACCCAAACACAAATCTATACGGATTTCATTCAACAACAACAACAACAAAGTTAGGGGGGGATTGTTTGAAATGATTTGTCGTTAGTTTGGTAGTATGTTTTGGCATCTTTCTTGGTATTTAACTGGCCCTCATGGAATTCCTGTAAGGACCCCATTTGAAAGGAGGCAAAAGAATAAATACAGTTTAGTGTTTTTCTTTTTGTTTTTGTTTTTTATTGGGCTTACCTTTGTTTTGTTTTTCATTGCATTCATGAGCTAAAGTAGTATTGATAACATATACCTCGTTCTTTATGTTCTCGTATGTTTTCCTTAGAGGAACTGGCCGTTGTCCATAGAGTAATGTTGTCTGTTAGAATAGACCACTTATTTAACGAATGTACTTTTTTTCTTCCCCCATCTCATCCTTGTTATAGATGAGTTCTGAGGTTCAGGAGGAGTTACTGATGTTGCTGCGTGGCCAGCAGAGGGAGATAGCGGAACTGCGTGGACAGATGGATGCCATGCGGAGCTCCATTATGAGCCAAGTAGAGCATGTGATGGCCAGTAACCAGGAGCAGGAGCGTATCCTTCATAATATTTATATGCTTTTGAATGTGTTAAAATATTTCAAGCCAAATACTATAGTTAAATTTATCTAGCTTTTCTGCCATGCATCAGATGTTGTGAGTGAAACTTGAATCCAAGGCACGTCCCAATTCACTTTAACAACAAGCAAGGCAGCCTTAATGTAAAATAACATCTTAAGAGCAACAAAAATTCAGAAATGTAGAAACCCAAAGCTGTGCTTGAGCCCCACAGCCTTTACTCACAGTGCTTTAACACTACAGAATACACTGGTAGCACTCAACGTATTCCGAACAAGGGTGTGTCCATGCGAAAAGCCAGCAAAGGCAGCATCAGAGTAAAACTTTAATGTTTCATCTCTTGTGTGCACTACCTTTGTCAGAAAGCCCCGCCCCAAGCAGTGCCCAGAGCATGTGTTAACTAAGTTTAACTGAAGGTTGTTATGCAGTGGAGCTAGCTTCTATAAAATGGGCTTTTTTTTCCCCCTCTGTTTTCAAATTATCTTGAATTAGTTGGCATATTATTAACACTAATTCCATATAGTAACATTTCATGCAGAGAGAGACACTTGTGGTAGTACTGCAGGAGCAGACACCCTGCGGTTCATCTTAAATCACTCCTCCTAAACAAAACATTCATCATTAACACATCTACAAGACATGATTTGATAATGTTATTTGTATATATGCTATCAAGCCCTCGCAACACATCGGAGTCCATCATCAGGTCAACCAAAGAGATCTAGTAAATCAATATGTCCCCACCATATGTCCTCTTTTTCTGATAAGTGTAACGGCTGTTTGGACATTCTAGTGAAAAAATATCTTTTTAATGATGTGCTGCAGTAACCTTGAACATCTTAGTCGACTTTTTTGTAGCTGAAATAGACAGATGCTGTGTAGAATTTTTTTCTGTGACCCTGGGACCAAGTCCAACCAACCATCAATAATGCATTGAACAATGTCAAAAATAAATCTGCATTGGTATGGAAAATGAAATGGTTCTTCATTCCTTTCAAGTTTGAAATTTTGCAGGTAATTTTACTTTGCGCTGATAACCTTCCACATAAACGCTCAACTTAAACATGACAAAAAGCATTATGTGGCTAATCTGTTTATGGCTTTCATGGCGTTTACCTGTAGCCATTTTATATATTTTACTGAGAATCCCAGATATACTGATGGGAATAGAGTTGCCATGGCTATGCAGAAGCTTGCACTCGAATGTGAGCCTTTCAGTGCACATTCTCATGATCCTTGACCTTTGGTGAACCGCAGAGCGTAGACTGGAACGCATGCTGGTGGAGAGTCAGAGCTGTCAACAGCAGCTGCATGAGCAGCTCGGACAGCAGCTCAGCCATGCCCTCAGCTCGGCATTAACCAACAGAATGGACAAAGTGCTAAGAGATGAGATGAAGAAGACTGTCCCACAGAGTAAGGACTTACGCACACAGACGCCGTTCATTATACTTAAGACTTTTACTGCTTTTATTTGTCATTGCCTTATATGCATGTCTCATGCATACAAGGGAACGAAATTACGTTTCACAAGGACCTCAGTGCCACATAAAAACAAATAACACACTATAAATATTAAAACAAAATCTGCATTAATAACAAGAATTACTTCACAGACCTAAACATCACAAGCACACTTGACACAGACAGTGAGTAAGGTGGTCAAAAAGTCATTTTATGCAGGTCTAAGTGTTCAGGCTGTTGAGGAACCTCATAGCCTGAGGAATGAAACTGTTGAATAGTCTGGTGGAGTCAGTGTGGATGCTCCGGTACCTCCTACCAGAGGGTAGGAGGGTGAAGTGGATGTGGGAAGGGTCCTTCGCGATGCTGAGAGCCTTACGGTGCACCGTGCGTCAAAGATTGCCTGGGGTGGATGGGAGAGCAGTTCTTATGATCTTTTCAGCTGTCTTCACTGTCCACTGTAGGGATTTGCGGTCGAAGGCCTTGCAGTTCCCATGCCAGACAGTGATACAGCTGGTCAGAATGCTGTCAATGGTGCCTCTGTAGTTAGTTCCTGTTTAACACTTAAGTGAAACCCTGATAACGTGAGATATGAAGACATGCATAGCACAGACTGACGCACACTGATATACATTTTTATGGACGGATTCACAGGGGTTATAAATGCAAAGCCCAACGAAATAAATGGAGGGTTGAAGGCCACATTTGCTACAACATTCTAAGGTCATAATGGTAGTTTTCGGAGTTAAGCAGTAACCATCCTCATATCCTTGGTGTGAAATGTTTGTAAGATTGTAGTGGAAGTGGGATGCGATCCGAGGTTATGCCCAGGGGATACTTCTTTTGGGTTGCTCTTGTATTGACAATATATTTTGACGGACAAATAAGATGGACTCCGCAGCATAGCAGGTGCATTACATCTTAGTGCCCTGTAGCGCAAAAACTCCACTTCCACAAGTCGGATTACCTCTCTGAAAATTACATTTCACAATGTAAAGAACCCACTTCCCCCTCAGAAAGCCAGGTGAAGGAAAGTTGTATGAATAAGGTTTTGGTAAATTTGGCAGCGCTTAGTCTGCGGCATATACCAAATTACTCACAGATGAATATTTTTTCTTCTTTAATCTATTGAAACTCAAGTTACATGCTGTTAAATGACAGCCCATATCTCATTGAGAATTTGCCAAACTGCTATTAAAAGAATATTTATCTCCCGCTGAAAAAGGATCCACCTCCCTTTGAAATCTCAGGCACCCCGCCCCATTGTAAAGCTGCACCACTTCTCTTGAAAGACAATTTGGCTTGTGTTGAAATTCAGTTTACCGGCTATTCTGTTCCAGATAATCTCCAACTGGAAATGAAAGAGAACAGAGTGCTTTCAGTTTCAGTCCTAAACGTTATACGTGACGTGGAAGGCTCTTAAGGTCTGCGTTGACGCACCAATCTTTTCTTCCTCTCTTGTCCTTGGATTCTGACTACTTGAGGTTCCGTATGCTCCTCCACCGGTAACAACCCGCCTTGTTCAAAACATTGCAGAATAACGATTTTTTTTTTTTTTGCCACTTTCCTTTTTTTATTGGCCATCTCAAAGGGTGTTTTCATATATACCTATCTAATAGACAATAAACCAGACTTCACAGTGACATTAGATTGTATAAGATCTTGTTCACATCACATTGCCGAGCATCAAATGGGCCTTTCGGTTAAAGTCCCAAGCAAAAAGAAGAAATTAGGACAATGCATTGCAATGCATTGCATGTTCAGAAGCTGGATGTTTTAATTCTTTAGCTTGTTAAACTGCTGTGGAGGAGAACAAATTGGGCAAAAAAATAAAGGACAGGATTTAAGGTCATGAGCTCAAATGGACAAAGTGTTTTTTTAAGTGCAAGCAGTGCTCCATATTGCCTTGCTATTCTGTTGCTTGGGTTTTTGAGTCTCCAAAGCAAACACAATGTCAAGTCAATTTTATTTGTATAGCCCAATATCACAGATTACAAATTCGCCTCAAGGGGCTTTATAGCAACACAACATCCTGTCCTTAGACCCTCACATCAGATAAGGAACAACTCCCTAAAAAATAAAAAAATAAAAACCCAAAAATGTCCCGATGTTAACCCACAGTGCACCGCATCGCACAATTTTCTGATTTATTTCAGACTTTAGTAGAACCACTTTCACACCCTGAAATGATACCACTGATCTTTGACAAACTCTTTGGACTAATTTTTATCTGTATCGGAGTCAACACAGAATACTGACACTTGTCAAAAAACATCCCAAGTAAGGAAAATTTTCAGTCTGGACCAAACGATGTGTGGTAGGCATGAAAGCAACTTTGGCGATAGCTGGATTTCCAAATTCCCTTTGAATTTTTTTCTAAGCTAGTTTCACTGCCTTCAGTCTTCTCAGTTGTTCCTTTATGGACAGCAGAGCCTATTGAAATAGTTCCAGCTGTCTGTCATCAGTGTATAGGAAAGATAAATCTCCATCAGTCCGTCTGCTCTTTTCTCCCCCACTTTTAGACATATTTAGACTTAGACGGCTTTTATTTGTCATTGCCTCCATATGCATGTCTCATACATACAAGGGAATGAAATTACTTTTCACGAGGACCTCAGTGCCACATAAAAACAAATAACACACAATAAATATTAAAAACAAAAAGTGCATTAAAAACAAAAATTACTTGACAGACCTAAACATCACAAGCACACCTGACACAGACAGTGAGTAAGATGGTCAAAACGTCCTTTTATGGAAGGTCTAAGTGTTCAGGCTGTTGAGGAGCCTCACAGCCTGAGGAATGAAACTGTTGCATAGTCTGGTGGAGGCTCCGGTACCTCCTGCCAGAGGGTAGGAGGGGGAAGTGGATGTGGGAAGGGTGGGTGGGGTCCTTTACAATGCTAAGAGCCTTCCGGGTGCACCGTGCGTCAAAGATGGCCTGGATGGGTGGGAGAGCAGTTCCTATGATCTTTCCAGCTGTCTTCACTATCCGCTGTAGGGATTTGCGGTCGGAGGCCTTGCCGTTCCCATGCCAGACAGTTATACAGCTGGTCAGAATGCTCTCTATGGTGCCTCTGTAGAATGTGATGAGGATGGGTGGGGGGAGACTCGCCTTCTTCAGACGCTTCAGGAAGGAATTTGGGGTGGGGGGGTATTTCAAGGTGATGTGGATGGCCATATCACATCAAAAAGAAGAAATGTATCCTGGAAGAAGTACCCTACAGAGAACTACCTCTATGGCAATATACCCGCCATCTCAAACACTATCCGAGAACAAAGGGTTCGAGTTGCTGGAGGAACAAGGAAGAACTTGGAAGCGATACTCTGCTTTGGTCACCCAAACGTGGAAAGACGTGTGGGAAGGCCTGCAAGAAATTACATCAATCAACTTGTCGACGACACAGGATGTCCATCTGAGGATCTTCCAGCTGCTGTGCAGGATAGAGATGGGTGGCATGAGAGGGTCAGAGCCATCTGAACATACGTGACCTGATGATGATGATTATGTGGATGGCCAATTTCGTCAACAGAATTGCTGATTCACACTGTTGTTGTTTACACTTTGTCTGGTTCATCAACATAGTATTGCCCATTTTTCTAAAAATTACCCCAAAATTTTATCTTTATCCCTAATGTAGTTTAGTGAGTGTGGATCTGTTGTCCCTATTAATTTTGTTATGCAGCCAGGAAGAGAAATGGACAACACATCTAATGGGCTATACATCAATAGATATGTGTCAAAACACTTGATATCCCCCAATTCCCAGGATGACTAACATATAATGAAACCTTCAATACATAACTTTTTATAGACGGATTTAAAACATTTCATCCAACTTGCTCTCCATTTTTGGCCAATATCGTCAGTTGTTTGCATAGTTTTTTTTTCCATTCTTGATCTTGTGTAAGCTATATTGTCTCTCCTGAGCTTTTAATATGTTGTCTGTTTGTCGCCAGCCATTTTAGATTTCTTGAGTACATGTCAGTAGCAGACATATTGATATGCTTATGTTTGTTTGGTCTCTTCAACCCTCTGGTTTGATGGTTATATAGAATTAATTCTTTGTCAGAGCACCTTCACATGTTGCTGTTGGAGATATCCTAGTTTCTGTGATTTTTACTGATTCATTCACACCCTTCTCTTCCATAGCCATCTCCAAGAGTCTAGATCCGGTGACAAGCCAGTTGAGCAACACAGTTGCTGCTAAGCTAACAGCCGTGGAAGTCACTCTGAAGGACAATGTTAGCAAGGTTGTTAAGTCTAAGGTGAGATGACCCCCCCCCCACACCCATCCATGTCTTTCTTCCCCCTATATTTCTGACCCATTTTCTACTCCTATTCAAAGTAAGCCCTTTGTTTCCTCCTATGATTCTAAACTAAAAACTCGTCGATGTCTGAGAAAAACACCAACATATCAAATAACTTCACCCTCTCGCCTGTACCCGCTTCTTCCTTTCCAGAATACGACAGACGCCATTGGGCGAGCCGCGGCCGAAGCATTGCAGGGTCCCATCCAGGCAGCTTATAAGGACGCATTCCAGAGCCTCGTGCTGCCTGTGTTCGAGAGAGGCTGCCAGTCTATGTTCCAACAGATCAACGACAGCTTCAAACAGGGCACACAAGAATGTAAGATACGCTTTAACTAATTTGACGTCCATCAGACTAGCATGGTGTTAACAACAAACAAAACACAACTAAAGATGAAAGCACAGATAAAATAATCGATCATTATATCTTACATGGCATTTCACAAGACCATGCAGAACTGGGGTGTTTGAAAATGTGAGGACTATATAAACCTCTAAAATATTAAACATCAACCTGTTACAAGCAGCAGGTTTGATAAAGCATCAGCATTAGTTAAATACATCACCTGAGTAAATGGGGGGCCTCGCAGTGTTTTGGCAGGTGTCTGACCGTTTATGAGTACCCTGCTCCCCAGAATCTAAAGTACATGCAAATCAGTACAAAGCTGTTTTGAATCCTGACATTGTGCCCGGGGCGAAGCATTTCTATGCTGATGGGAGCGGAAACCTCCAGAACAGGAGTGCCCCCAATCCACAGGGTGTGAATGGTCACCGAATGGTTAAATGAGCCTGAAAACGGCACCAAACACATCCCATGCAGTCGTGGTCCCTGTCTATTTGAATGCTTGAGATCTTACTTTAATAATTACTCGGCACATGAAGGACTTGATCACAGAAGAACAGTTTCACAGTTCTTCACTTGATAAAAGCTCCATGAAAACTTTTGGAAAAGGACTTTGAACACTGGGTTCACAATGGTCAGTCTTCTCATCGGGATGCTTCATGATTTCATTTGCTTACTTTCAGTGATTTGTTGTATCGAGAGGGGGTAGTTCAGGGTCTGTTTTTCTGAGAGTTGGGTTTACCTATTTCTGAAATCCTAGCCTTTGTAATAATAGCTTTTCAGATTGAGTCTGGGCATCATTGCGCTGAAAAGCAGCGTATTTGTTCCGACGAGATGGTGGCAGCTGCCAACTAGATGTTGTTTTTTTTTTTTTTTTTTCTACTTTGACAAGGATGTCTTCATGTTCACTCCAGGGTAGTCAAGTAAATTTTATTTGTATAACCCAATATCACACATTACAAACTTGCCTCATGGGGCTTTACATCAATACACCATCCCTTTAGACCCTTGCATCGGATAAGGAACAACTCCCTAAAAAAAAAAAAACTTTAACAGAAAAAAAAGGAAGAAATCTCAGGGAGAGCAACAGAGGAGGGATCTCTCTCCTAAGATGGACAGATGTGCAATGGACGTTGTTTACAGAATAAAACACAATTTACGGAATACAACATTGAAACAGGATAACAGAATTATAATGGAGTTATAAGATATATGAAGAATATGATGAGGAGGATGCCAAGCAGTGTCCAGATGCCCCCAGAACAGCCTCAGACTTGAGCCACACGACCACCATCACCATGTAGACCTGGCAGGAGGGCAGACTACACATGCACACAGGGGAGACTCACATCACACCATTCACATACACGTGAGAAGAGACAAGAAAGGACATTAGTCACACCTCGGAGAGAGAAGGATACAACATTGACATCATATAGGGGCGGCATGGATTAGGAGGTAGAGCGGGTCGTCAAGTAATCGGAAGGTTCCTGGTTCGATCCTCGGCTCCTCCAGAGAGCATGTTGGAGTGTCTTTGAGCAAGACCCTGAACCCCCTCACTGCTCCTAATGAGCAGGTTGGCACCTTGCATGGCAGCCTTTGCCATCAGTGTATGAATGTGTGTGTGAATGTGAGCCATACATTGTAAAGTGCTTTGAATGGTCGGTTGACTTGAAAAACACTGTATAAATGCAGTCCATTTACCATTTGAAACAGGATAGCAAAATTATAATGGATTTATAAGCTATATAAAGAATGTGATGAGGAGGATGCCAGACAGCATCCAGGTGGTGACCGCCATCACCATGGAGACCTGCCAGAAGGACAGACTACACATGCACACAAGGGTTAGACGCATTCATTTTCTCTTGAGTGCCTGGAGACTGCACACGGTTTCACTGCATGAACCAATATCGGCAAAATTTATGGTGAGTTCCAAGGTTGAGGGATTTTACGTAGATTTTTTTTTTTTTTTTTTTTACTTTGCACACGCTTCCACTTAGCCGAAAGCTTCTTTTTTAAACCCCCCCCCCCTTTTTTTTTTCTCCTGCCCAATTGTACTTGGCCAGTTACCCCATTCCTCTGAGCCGTCCCGGTCGCTGCTCCACCCCCCTCTGCCAATCCGGGGAGGGCTGCAGACTACCACATGCCTCCTCCGATACATGTGGAGTCGCCAGTCGCTTCTTTTCACCTGATGGTGAGGAGTCCCCCTCCCCCCCACCCCCGAACAGGTGCCCCGACCGACCAGAGGAGGCACTAGTGCAGCGACCAGGACACATACACACATCCGGCTTCCCACCCACAGACATGGCCAATTGTATCTGTAGGAATGCCCGACCAAGCTAGAGGTAACACAGGGATTCGAACCGGCGATCCCCGTGTTGGTAGGCAACGGAATAGACCGCTATGCTACCTGGACGCCCAGCCACAAACTTGAAAGCTGTCTGTGTTCTGTATGTTAAGTCTGTTCAACTTTTTTGTTGTGTTTACTTGTGTGTTTTTGTATTATTTAATCCTCAATCTAGGCTATATTTTACCCTGTGGGTGTAGGTATGTAAGTGAACCTCTGTTCATTTCTCTCTCCCATTGGGTTTGTTGTGGTTATGTTTGACTCTCTGTTTTGCAACAGTCAGACATAAAGAAAGAAAGCCAGCCACTTTATGTTGTCATTGTACAGTTGTTCAGTTACAAAGAAATGTGTTCTCTGCATCTAACCCATCCTATTGTATAGGAGCAGTGGGCAGCTGCAGCGCCCAGGGACCAACTTCAGTTCTTCTTTCCATTGCCTTGCTCAGGGGTAGACAGGAGTATTAACCCTAACATGCATGTCTTTTTATTTTTTAATTATGAATTTGAAATTGGCTCCTCTGCATTTTTGCATGTTCACTTCACACCCCAACACCCCTTTCATAAGCATTCAGGTTAACCCAGTTCACAGAGGAAAAACGCAAGTTGCAAGAATGGCTGCAGAGAGTCCGATGGTCAGACTGAAAAAGCTATGGTGTGCCTCACAAATAGCCACTCAGTGCGTTTACATGCACAGTTAAGTCGAGCTATGGTTATAGCTCAAGTAGGCCATGTAATTGGGCTACTGTCATTGTCCCAGTGTACAAGAACCGGGGGAGAATCTAGTTGTTGACCAATGTCCAACCCCGGTATGGTCGGTGGCGATATGCTTCCACCGAACACGGATTTGCTTGGGGGTTCTTTTAAATCCCGCTTTGTCCAACTTTTCTGCCCCTTTCTTACATAGTTCACCATTCCGCATTCTCCTTCCATCCATGTACTTTAGGATATTCAACTCCTTTAGCTGACACAACATAACGTTTGTCTCCCCGTCTGTCCAGAAATGCGTGGTTCTCGCTCTAGCACTCGCCATGTTGGTACTGTTGATACTGCGCTGTTCGACTTCCGGGTGAAAGACAGCCGCGGGAACTACAGCTGATGCGCAGAACGCCTAGGCCAGTTTGGGGCCGATTGAAGCGTATACACGCCAGAGTAAATCGATCCCCAACCGCATTATCTAGGTTTGTTAGTCTGACTTCGAGAAATTCGATTTGGTACGATTTCAGTCGAACTAACACGTTTACATGTATTTGAAAAGTCCAGTTTTAGTCGGACTAACGCAATGAATCGACTTTTCTAACATCATGTAAATGTACTGACTGACAAAGAAAGGAAACTTAGATCAACTTGTCGGCTTTACTGATGCCCACATTTCACTACCTGCTAACTTTTTTAAATTTTTATTTTACCTTTATTAAACCAGGGAAGAAACTCATTGAGGTTAAAAATGTCTTTTACGAAAGTGCCCTTGCCCGGGCAAGGTAGGCAACAACAGACAAATGCAAAGTTACAACAAAGAGCAAAAACAGTCAGCAACAACAAATAAAAAAACAGGGTATCAATATATGCAGTTCCGTTGTTCAAAACAAAGGCAGGACAGAGTCTGTCTCTTTTTCAAGATCAGTGTGAAGTCATGTAGGGCACAAGGTTGACCAGCTTCAGCTCCCTTTGGAGACAGTCCCAAGAAAAGGGGGCAAAATAGCTGAAAGCCTTCTTTCCCATTTCGGTGCGCATATTAGGAACAGACAGTAGGACAATGGGAGAACAGCAAGCGACTGCTCCTACACAGTGCTGGAGGGTATCCCCATGGTAACTGCTGTGTAGCACTAGTCACACTGACAGCTGTACACATGACTTATGTGACCAAGAGCTTTCTAACTGTATTGCCACTCGCTTGCTAATGTACAGTCACAGTAGTCAGTATTGCTGCAATCTACCCCCTCAAAAGTCAAAATACTTTTTTTTCTTACATTGTTTTTAATCTTATATTGTATACCTTTGATGTCACGAGTTGTTTTTTTTTTTTTTTTGTGGATTCCCCGCCTTTTTCTCCCCAATTGTACTTGGCCAATTATCCCACTCTTCTGAGCCGTCCCGGTCTCTGCTCCGCCCCCTCTGCCGATCTGAGGGGGCTGCAGACTACCACATGTCTCCTCCGATACATGTGGAGTTGCCAGCCGCTTCTTTTCACCTGACAGTGAGGACTTTTGCCAGGGGGACGTAGCGCATGGGAGGATCACACTATTCTCCCCAGTTCCCCCTCCTCCCTCCCCCGAACAGGCGCACCGACCGACCAGAGGAGGCGCTAGTGCAGCGACCAGGACACATACCCACATCCGGCTTCCCACTTGCAGACACGGCCAGTTGTGTCTGTAGGGATGCCCGACCAAGCCGGTGGTAATACGGGGATTCAAACCGGTGAGCCCCATGTTGGTAGGAAACAAAATAGACCGCCACGCCACCCGGACGCCTGTCACGAGTTGTTTTCAACTGAATGGAAAAAAATTAGCTTCCTGTATATTCCAACTCATGATTCAGTTTCACTGATACAGCTGAGGGTGTCATTTGTAAGCCTTTATGCATTTGCATGGACAACAATGTAACATTCTGTCGTCGCCCCCCCCCCCATGCTGTTAGACATCCAACAGCTTGAAGCCCATGGTAAGAACAGGAAGCAGAGAGAGCAGGAGTTGAGAGACCCGGTGGTTGGCCAACTGCAGCAAATGATAGACAGCTTCCAGAACTCCACTGACCAGCTGGCCAATACAATCACAGCAAGTGTCCGTACGGAGGTCCAGCACCAGGTCCAGGTGATTGTGGGAGGGTAAGTATCAAGTCTACTGAAATAGATTCCATTATCTGTATCATTGCTGTTGTTATCAACAATGAATAAATCCTTTAGATATCATTTATAGGGAACTATACATTTCATTCACATTTATCCAGGTAGTGAAACAAAACAGCAGTCTTAAATTGTCCAAAATCAAAGCCTTAGAAGTTGTTAAATATATTTAATTATCCCTCTATAACTTGCCATAACCTTTCCCGTCACGTCTCTTGATGCAGTCAGTGTGCAAGTAACCATCAGTCAAGTCATTACATGTTCTACATTGGTACAGCCACACTAAACCGGTTAAACTTGAAAATGCCATTTTCATAGCGAAAACAAAGTTTTCTGTCCTCACTAGCATTTTCTGATCTTTTTCCAAAAGTTTGTCATCCAAATCGAAATGCAGAAACAATAGAAAAACGCATAAGCTCAACTTGAGGCAGCAGCTTTACTTGAGATTACATGACGATCATACGTCGGTGTTTTCGAAAAGCTCTGCTTTTGGCATCCACACTACAATGCAAGACAAGCAGTTTCAAATTTGCAAATACTTTGGACAGCGCTTTTGAAAAGCTCCATTTTCGATGGTCAGAAATGCTGGCTTAGTGCTGATGGAAGAGCAAAACGGAGAAAAAAGTTGGCGTTTTCGAATTTATTTGTGTTAGTGTGGACACACACTATGTATGTGCTAGCAGCCATACCAACATGTATCCTGGCACTGCCGAGTGACTGAGACTAAGCAGGTATGAGCTTGGCTAGTACTTGGATGGGAGACCTCCCGGGAAAAGGGAGTTGCTGCTGGAAGTGGTGTTGGTGGGCTAGTAGGAGGCAGTCTTTCCTCTGGTCCTAATAAAAAAAAAATTTTTTTTTAATTCCCAATGCCCCAGTGCAGTGACGGGGGACACAGTGCTGCAGGAGATGCCGTCCCTAGGATGAGATGTTAAACCGAGGTCCTGACTCACTGTGGTCGTTAAAGATCCCATGGCTCTTATCGCAAAGAGTAGGGGGTTCCCAGGTGTCCTGGCAGAATTCCCAACCTCGCCATCTGGCTGCCTAATCATCTCCCCGTGTAATTGGCTAAATGATCCCACCACCACCACCACTACAAGCTGATGTGTAGTGAGTGTTCTGGTGCAAAATGGCTGCCCTGCATCACCCAGGTGGGTGCTACACATTGGTGGTGGTTGAGATGAGTTTCCCCAATTCAGTGTGCGCTTTGAGTATCTCGATAAAGTGCTATATAAATGTAATCCATTATATTCATAGTATTTACAGAAATGGCATTTTACTGTTTACCAGTATGGTGCACTGCCATAAAGCTAACTTCTGTTGGATGAGGCTGATGTTGCATTACCGCGACATTTTTTGATTACAAACATGCCTAAAAAGAAGGCCTGCTAAGGTGATTGATACCCTGTGTGGTAATTAATCTGATGAAATGGACTGCCAATCGTAGCAGACATTTTGAAGTATCAGATATGCATAGCAGCAGGCCCCTTTGCCAGCAGTCTGGTCCAAGTCACTGCTTATTGAGCAGGTGTGTAATGGATTGGAGAGCAGAAACAAGCAGAGCTTAATCCTGTGGCTAATGTAAGAACATAAATTCGATCAAGCCTCTTGTTCCCTTTGCAATTAATTTCATGGCCTTGAGGGTTTATAGATTTGTAGGGGGTGGAGCAGTTAGAAAGTAGATGGCAAAATTGCTCTCCGTAAAACATTTATAATCTTGAATGGGGAGTGACAACACTAGGTTGTGACTAAAGGACTTAACATTCAACTTGGCAGTTGATAAAGGGATGTAGCTGTGCGTGTTATAGGGAGTGTGCAGGTATCCACACCTGGACAAAAATGCAATACTTGTTGACGGACAGGAGAGTGTAGAATTAAGAAAAAAAGGACAGGTCTTGGAGTTAGGTTAAAAACATACTTAGCAATTCTCCAATTATCTCTGACATGTCAAAATGCACCGTCTTTAAAAGGACTTTTTTTTAGATGCAACCGAAGTCATGGGCCTGGAAAAGAAGCAGTTCAGCTAGTCCATCTCTGGTGGTGGGGGGGTTCTGAAATATATGTAATACTGAATATAGTTTTTGTACATATTTAGTCAGTTTAAAATTGTGGTGTATAAATGTATAGGCTATTTTGTCATTCACATTTTCTCTCTCTGCCACTAGTGCTTTCTGTCCCACGGGACATCACATGCAGATTAGTGTGCAGACAAGTTGGTGACATCATCTTGCAAGTTCGAGCAACTTTTGTGCAAATGAATAACCAGTTTCCTCTCAGAAGAGTTGGCAACACAGCTTGAAACTGTAGTAAAATGTGCTATTATAAGCCTCATGCGTACTGAACACACAAAATGAGGCCGCTTGTCTACCGGAGGCCTCTTTTATAGAAACTTTGCTAGCACTCAAGGTGAGCACTTAGCGCTGTATGAGAAGCAGGTGCTAACTGCTAAGCGGAAATTCTTGGTAGTTGATGCCATGCAATGAGAGATTTTATGACAGAAGAAATATTCCTTGTACGGAAAGCCTTTTTTTTAATATAATATACAGGTGTTGGGTAGACACATGGCCTTATGTTGAAGGCACACCGGAGGCGGTGAAATCACTTGGCATTGCCACCTGCTACACGCCATCGTCTGTGGGCGTGTCGTCTTGCCAGTTTTCCAATAGCATTTCTTTTGTCTGTGTCTCTGTACATCAGCAGAACAGTTTGAAAAACATGATGTGGTTATTAGTCAGGTTTGTCCTCATGTTGCTGGGAAATGACAAAATTTATAGTTACAAGGAAAAGATTTTCACAGCAGGACTTTCTTTGAAATCCAGTTGGTTACTTCAAAGCGAATTTCTCGTTCGGCAGGGTCAAAAGTTGGATGATTTCACCAGCTTGCCCAGCACTGCAGGGTATCTGATAATACTGTGTAGTGTTAGCTGCCTCTAATTCAAAGTGAACGGAGGAGGTTGTTCATTGTTTCTAGTGTGACTTCTCTAAGTCTAACAAATGCAGGATGCAGGGCCTTATTTGCTTGGACTCGGTAATGGTGTGGATTAGTAACGCTTAGCATCGATGAAATTTTGCAGCGTTATTGTGAGTATATACTGGTATTTTCTATACAAGCTAGCCCCTAACCCACCAATTATAGCACTGCACTGTTAACTGGAAATGCATCCTTTACAGACAAAACCTATCATCTTTAGTTTGCAGGAGTCAATCCTCAGTCACGTGCAGCGAATTGTCAAAGGGGAAGTCAGCTTGGCGATGAAGGAGCAGCAGGCAGTGGTCACCTCCAGCATCATGCAGGCCATGAGGTCTGCCGCTGGTACACCTGTCCCTACTGCACACCTAGACTACCAGACCCAGCAAGCAAACATTCTGCAACTTCTGCAGCAGGGCCAGCTCAACCAGGCTTTCCAGCAGGTAATCTACCTGGGCGAAACACACACATATTTGCAAGCAGACAAATTGAGAAAACACACACGCACTAATAGTGCGAGACCCATGAAGCCAACATATTGTGACTTCAGCAGTCCAGTCAGCTCAACCAGGTTACCCAGGAGGCTGCCTGTATCTATCCCCCTGCAGTGGCAATTTTCATACAGTATCAAATGATTCGCTTATATTAAAGTGTTTGTGTGTACCCCAGGTGCTGTAATCTGCACACCTGATCCTGGTCTGAGCAACCACTATACCACTGTCTCCTTTTTCCTCCTGTTGGTCTTTGTTTTTCCTCTCAACCACCTCCATCGGGAATCAGGACTGCTTTATTTGTCATTTCATGAAACAAAATATTGTTTTCCCCAGCCCACAGCAATGCAACACAAAGACAAAAACACATATCCAAAAACTACAAGAACTTCAAGAACACACTTATCCAAACTAACACATACATCCAAACTAAAAAAAAAAAAATCACTGTCCAAGGGAACGAACGCCAGCCAGGATGACTGTCGGAACTGCCGGTCTGCATGGGCTAGCAGTTAGCTTAACCTGCCCCGCTTCCGCATCCTGTCAGACCGCACTTGATGCTTCCTCCTCCTCGCAGCTCCAAGCAGAGGCCATGGTCCTAGGGCCCACCGGGCTCAGCAGACCAGGCTCCCCCAGCCGATCCAAGCCAGCTCTCCCAGCCAGACACCCTCAACACACCTCCTCACACTCCACACAACAACACCAAAAACACCACAGTCAACACCAGGCGAGACTGCCGCCAGACCGCCCTCGGTGTTATCGGAAGTGCCGGTCTGCATGGGCTAGCAGTTAGCTTAGCCTGCCCCACTTCCACGTTCTGTCAGACCACCCTTGGTGTTACCTCCTCGGGCACAGCTCCAGGCAGGGCCGTGGTCCCTGGGCCCACAGGACGCAGCAGACCAAGCTCTCCCAGCCGATCCAGCGCCAAGTCTCCCAGCCATCAAACGAAGACACATATTAAACACAGACATGGACAAAGACACTGCATGGACGGTACTGGGTGAGGTCACCGCAAACGTGCATTCGTGCTGCCATCCTCCCACACCGGTAATGGATGAGGTTGCTGCAAACGTGAATTCGTGCCACCATCTTCCCACACCGGTACTGGATGAGGCCGCTGCAAACATGAATTTGCGCCGCCATCTGTTCTTCCTCCCTCTGCTGTATTTTGCTGTCTCACTCATCTTTTCCACCCCCTTACTCCCAGTTTCTTTATCCCCCAACTTCTGTTCCCTTCTCTCTCTCTCGCCATTAGGTTCTTATAAGCGACAGATCTGCATGTATGTGAAACTTTAGACCCAGATTAGGTTTTGTCGGCATCATTGCTTTTCTAACATTCTCTCCCTCCCCTCCCCAGGCTCTATCAGCGACAGATCTGAACCTGGTGCTGTATGTCTGTGAGACCGTAGACTCCCAGCAGGTGTTTGGTCAGCACCCGTGTCCCCTCAGCCAGCCTGTGCTGCTGTCGCTCATCCAGCAGCTCTCCTCCAATCTAACAACTCGTTCCGAGCTCAAAATCAGGTAGGCAAACAAACGGTAATTTGGTGGCCTTCCTTCCTTGTATGATCCTGTTCTGAACTCCTTGTTTAACAGGATGTCTTTTCCCCTGCAGCTAGAGCACACTAAAGGATATTTTATATGTTACATGCTACAGGTAGGAAAAGTTAGGCACCACACAGTTTGGTTCAATTCAGGGTGCCACAATTATGAATTGATTCTTACTGCATATTGATTATTATTTAAATGATTTTTTTTCTTACTATGACTTTTGTATAATCAGAATCATGTTAATTGGCCATGTAGGTTTGCGCATACATGGAATTTTACTCCGGTTTTATGGCTCTCTGTGTACTTAACATAGAATAACAACACTAAAACACAACAATCTTCAGATATATACACAAGGATTGGCTATATACAGGCAAAATAAGAGGTGATAAAGTGCAATGGTGCAGAGACTATATCAGAGATGCTGAAATAGATGTTAGCAGGTTACTTGCATACATGCCTGAGGTAGATGGACATGACACAGCATACCTGTATATGTACAGTGTACAGTACAGTGTATACAAAGTGGTTGGATGTATTTGACAGTGTTAAGTGTCCATTTGAATGACTGCCCATGGAAAGAAATTGCTTTTATAGCTGGTTGTTTTGGGGTACAGTGCTCTGTAGTGCCTGCCGGAGGGGAGGAGTTGGAGCAGGTTGTGACCAGGGTGTAATAATCCTCATTTAGACCATGTTTGACCTAGGCCATGCCATTATCCCGATAAAAATCATAAAGGATACGTAAGACATCAATGCATCATCTGTTACCAAAATACTTGCTGCTAACGTATTTCTTGTCCAACCGTGGGGCTGTTTACTTGCCAAACTGTTATTTTTGAGCATTCAGTTTTTGAGGTGGGCCAAAGATTGACCCCAGAAGAGGCAGCAGGAACAGTTTCAATCAGTGATGTTTTTTTCCCCCCGCTATATTTCAGTCAGTGATATATTTTGGCAGAGCTTTTTGTAGACCAAGCTGGAGAACCAGCGGAGGCAGTGTGAAGTCATCACCTCCACGTCAGTAGTAAGAAACAAATACAATACGTCAAGCCTGTTGTAACATACTTTGTTGACATTTGCTTGTTAGGTTGTTGTTGTTTTTTTTGGAGGGATCTCTCCCCCGCCCCCCCTTTTCTCCCCAGTTGTATCCAGCCAATTACCCCACTCTTCCAAGCCATCCCGGTCGCTGCTCCACCCCGTCCGCCGATCTGGGGAGGGCTGCAGACTAACACATGCCTCCTCCGATACATGTGGAGTAGCCAGCCGCTTCTTTTCACCTGACAGTGAAGCGTTTCTCCAGGGGGACATAGCACGTGGGGGGATCACGCTATTGCCCCCAGTTTCCCCTCTCCCCCAAACAGGTGCCCCGACCGACCACGGGAGGCGCTAATGCAGCGACCAGGATCTGGTTTCCCACCCGCAGACACGGCCAATTGTGTCTGTAGGGACGCCTGACCGAGCCGGATTCGAACAGAGACCCCCGTGTTGGTAGGCAACGGAATAGACCACTACGCAACCCGGATGCCCCAGCTTGTTAGTTTTAAAAAGAAAATTAACATATGGACAATTGCACAAACATTACCCAACAACACCAAATGAAAATAAAAAGAAATTATCTTAGCGGCAGTACCCAAATTGGTATGCCTGCAACACGCACAGCTGAACAGCAATGAAAATAGAGACATCTATCTGTCCACCAACGACATTAACCATAAGGTAAATTGGCTAATGTATCCTAATTTAACAATTTTGAAGCTTGTTTGTTTCAGCTTTTTCAATTTTAATCTTTTATCCTTAAACACGATTGCTGGAAAGTTGTAGGTCAACTCACCTAAGTAACTGTGGCGGTTGTTGGTAATGCAGCTTCCATGCAGTAAAAATGGGGCTGCTTTTTAAAATCCAGAATGTGCCTATGTAAAGGATCCTGGTAGCAGTTTGTTAATCTTCATTAACTGGAAGCTGAATTCGACTGTACGTATGGCACAGTTTTATTGTCGATGCCATCCTGTTGGTTTAGTATTTCATCTCATTTCATCTTCAGCCGCTTCTCCGGGGTCGGGTCGCAGTGGCAGTAAGCTAAGTAGGGCACTCCAGACGTCCCTCTCCCCAGCAACGCCCTCCAGCTCCTCCTGGGGCATCCCAAGGCGTTCCCATGCCAGATTGGACATGTATGAGTCCTTGGTCTACCCTGGGGTCTCCTCTTAGTTGGATGTGCCCGAAAAACCTCCAAAGGAAGGCGCCCAGGAGGCATCCTAATCAGATGCCCGAACCACCTCGACTGGCTCCTTTCAAAGCAAAGGAGCAGCAGCTCTACTCCGAGCTCCCTCCGGATGGCCAAGCTCCTCACCCTATCTCTGAGGCTGGCCCAGACACCCTATGGAGGAAACTCATTTCAGCTACTATATATATTTATATTTAGCCATAAACTAATTTCAATCCATATTGGTTTAGTATTGAACCTGAAAACTAAACCATCTTAATATGTTGACAAAGAGTGTTTATCTAAAATGTTTGTTGCAGTTCTTCTTCACATACACAGATTTATTCATGAGCCAATAATGACTTTCAGAAAAACTTAGAGGTAATCAAGATGTTGGAAACAGAATTATAGTATTCTGATTGAGTTTTGTGCATCAATGCAGAAGCATTCTAGAGAGAATCATGATGTTTCACAGAATCAGTTTCCCCCACAACCCCATCCCCCACCCCCGTTACATGCAGAGGTTGGTTATATATTGACGCTATACCAAAATAGTTGGTTCTCTCACTATTTTAGTTTGATTTTGGACCTGGTTTATATTGAGGCAGGCACAGTACTGCATACCAGCAGTACTTGTTATTTAGCCACTTAATGAGAGCTTCAGTAAGTCATTTTTGAACTGCAGGAGGTTTATGGTCTTGAATTGGTGGTTTAAATTCTTCTGTGTGTGTGTGTGTGTCAGTGAACACAAGCTTTCCATTCCAGTACATACATACATGCATGCACGGATGCTAACACAGTTTATTGTCAGGGTTCATATCGTCATGAAAAATCTGGAAAAGGAAAATTTAAAAATAGAATTCCCCAGCCCTGGAAAAGTTATGAAAAACTATTGATTTGGAAGAGTCATGGAAATCTGACTAAAGCATCTATTCTTTTAGACTGACCCTTTTATTGACATATTAACTATTCTGTTTTTTGGACCCCCCCCCCCTTTTCTCCCCAATTGTATCCGGCCAATTACCCCACTCTTCCGAGCCGTTGCTGCTCCATCCCCTCTGCCGATCCAGGGAGGGCTGCAGACTACCACATGCCTCCTTCGATACATGTGGAGTCGCCAGCTGCTTCTTCACCTGACAGTAAGGAGATTTCACCAGGGGGACGTAGCGCGTGGGAGGATCACGCTATTCCCCCCAGTTCCCCCTTCCCCCCTGAAGAGGTGCCCCGACCGACCAGATGGGGGCGCTAGTGCAGCGACTAGGACACATACCAGCATCCCTGTCTGCGGCCTCCAAACCCGCAGACAGGGCCAATTGTGTCTGGAGGGACGCCCGACCAAGCCGGCGGTAACACAGGGATTCGAACCGCCGATCCCCGTGTTGGTAGGCAACGGAATAGACCGCCACGCTACCCGGACGCCCTGACATATTGACTCTTATACCGTATTTGAAATATAGCCGGACTTTCACATCATAGACGGTGTTGTAAAACCATACACCTTTTCAGTGGCGTGTCTATAAAATAGTTTCTTTCGGTCATGGACATCAAGCTAAAAGTGATGGAGAAGTCATAGGAAAAGCCACTGAAACCCACTAATGAAAAAGCCTATGATCTCCGATTGTTCTGGGGGGTTTTTTGTACTCCTTATCAGTAGCAAAGCCCAATCTTTTGCTCTACCTCTCCTCCCATCTCCTCTCTATATTGGATCTTCATTATTCCCTCTCTCCGCAGTGCTAAACAGTGCTAAACTGCTGACCTTATTGCCCCGCTCCGTCTGTAGCTCCTACTAGATGGCTGTTAGGGGAGCGCGGATGGCCTGTGAATAGCAGTGGAACAGCCTAATTGCTCTCTATCTCTCGCCGTGTCTCAATGTATTTTCTCTCTTTTCCCATTTATTTCTCCTCTTCTCTACTTAGTGTTTTGCGCTCATCTTTTCCTCTGTTATAATTCGGTCTTTAACCTGTCTGTCTTTCTCTCTCTTGCCCGCTCTCGCTCTCTTGCTCTCATCACCAATACTCCTCTCTGATGAAGCCTGGTCCCATAACAGTGCTGCCCAGGGCCCTGATCATCTGTCTGGTTTGGAGTTTATTCTGCAGCTGCATACTGGTACTGACCCTCTGGTTCCTCTGCACCATCTGGAGAGAGGAGAGAGTGATGTTGGTGTTGGGGGTGGGGGTGGGGGGGTTCAGTCTGGACAGTAAAAGGTAGGGAACAATGATAGGTGCCAATAAGAAGTGTGTGGACGTTTTTAAGGGACTCGGTAGTATTGCTTATGACGTAGCCTTGATCCTTCATTTCAGAATGTCCTGCACAGACAGGAGGGAAACCTGCAGTCGCAGTCAGTTTTTCCCCTCCATGGCTTATTATGGTTTAAACATTTTGGGAAAACAAAAACAAATTATCTTCCACCTGAACTCCATAACTTGTCATTTCGCTCCAGTGTTTGGTAATAAAGTTAAAGCCTGTGCCGGTGAGAAATAGTGCACTCATGAGGGATTTGTGGCGAAGGCATAGCACTGTGATATAAAGAGGGGTTGGATTGCAGCTAAAGTTGGAGGAATAAGTAAAATATGGAGTAGCAAATTAAAAAAGAAGTTGTTGAGTTTATGTGGGCGGCACAGTGGTGCAGTGGTTAGCACGGTCGCCTCACAGCAAGAAGGTCCAGGGTTTGAGCCCCAGGGTAGTCCAACCTTGTGGGTTATCCCAGGTCGTCCTCTGTGGAGTTTGCATGTTCTCCCCGTGTCTGCGTAGGTTTCCTCCAAGGGCCCCAGTTTCCTCCCACAGTCCAAAGACATGTAGGTCGGGTGAATCGGCCGTACTAAATTGCCCCTAGGTGTCTGTGTGTGTGTGTGTGTGAGAGAGAGAGAGAGAGAGAGAGAGAGGGATGGACTGGCGGCCTGTCCAGGGTGTCTCCCTGCCTGCCGCCCAATGACTGCTGGGATAGGCTCCAGTATCCCCGCGACCCCGGTTGGGATAAGCAGCTCTGATAATGGATGGATGAGTTCGTGTGTTTTGTTTAGTCATCTTCATTCTGTGCATGGGCCATCTGAGGAGGTACCTGCATACGCCTACGCTTTTTTCTGTAAAGCACAAGGTAAACCAAGAACTGCGGAGTTTTGCGTGAGATTATGGTACACCAAAAAAAATTGTGCCTGGAAAAATCCATGATTCAAACAATAGTAAGACATTGCCCTTTTCAGACAGGACGAGTCTCATTATCTTTCAGTGTTGCTGTTGCAGGGACATGAGCCATCTCTCAGAAGCCATGGTGTTTTTATTAACAGATGCAAGAGTGTTGTGGTCCACGGCAGGACTTTGGGCATCTTAGTGGGGTGTTTTCCAAAGGACGCTGAGAGAGTTGGGAGACATATCTGATGCAGCCAGATCATCTTTTGGATGACATTAACTTCTAAAAGGTCTAGGTGTCTATAAGTATCTCTTGAATCTGTGGCCTAGTGAGAAAGGCATTAAATGTCTCTTAAAAGGGCACGTTGGCAGTGTTATTGGGATGTGATGTGTGTGTGTGTGTGTGAGAGAGAGAGAGAGAGAGAGCGAGAGAGAACACTCAGAAGGATGGCTGGTGGCCAACTGTAGATATGGTAATTCTCTCCAGTGATATTATATGAGAATCTGATGCACTGTACAGCAAGTAACAAATGGTAATTGTGACTGTAATGACAGAGAATGTGTGTGAGAGAGAAATAGGTGCATATAAAGCTTTTTCCAGACACTGATAAGCACATGCCTAACTACATAAAAAGTAAGGGGTATCTGGGTGACGTGGCGGTCTATTCCGTTGCCTACCAACGAGGGGATTGCTGTTTTGAATACCCGTGTTACCTCCAGCTTGGTCAGGCATCTATACAGAGACACAGTTGCCCATGTCTGCGGGTGGGAAGCCGGATGTGGGTATCAAGAAGGTAAACGACATCAGGTCCTCCTTTTCTCACCACCCGGTTAGTGCTGCTTGCACTATCCCACTCTCTGCACCCTCCCTCACCTCTCCATGTCCCCACCCTATCCCACCTCCCTCCCTCTCCCCCGACGAGGTCCTCAACCTCATCACATCCAGTCACCCCACTACATGCTCCTTGACCTTGCCCCCCTCCCCCTCTTCTTCAGTCTATAGCACCTGAGCTCCTTCCCTTTCTAACCCACCTCATCAACACCTTCCTCCAGGCAGGATGCTTTCCATCTGCCTTCAAGACTGCTAGAGCCACCTCCCTTCTCAAGAAACCCTCACTTAACCCCTCTGACGTCAAAAACTACAGATCGGTTTCCCTTCTACCCTTTCTATTCAAAACTTTTGAACGTGCTGTCTTTAACCAACTTTCTTTGTACTTCCACCAGAACAACCCCCTGGACCCCAACCAGTCTGGGTTCAGGGTGGGTCACTCGACAGAACCACTGCACTCTGCGAGAGCAAACTCTCTCTCCTCTGTCCTGATACTCCTGGACCTGTCAGCTGCGTTCAACACAGTGAACCACCAGATCCTCCTCTCTATCCTCATGGGGCTGGGTGTCACAGGCTCTGCACTCTCAATGTTTGCATCCTACTTGACGGGTCGCTCCTACCAGGTGACATGGAGGGGATCTGTGTCGGAGCCTCGCAGACTGACTACAGGTGTTCCACAGGGTTCAGTTCTGGGTCCCTCTCCTTTTCTCCCTGTACATGACATCCCTGGGTTCTGTTATTCGCTTGCATGACTTCTGTTACCATTGTTATGCTGATGACACTCGGCTGATCTGGTCCTTTCCTCCCTCGGACACACAAGTAGAGACACGCATTGCTGTGTGCTTGACTGACATCTCAGAGTGGATGGCGACACACCACCTGAAACTCAGTCTGGACAAGAGAGAGCTGATGTTCCTCCTGGGGAAAGGTTGCCTGCACCGAGACCTGGCCATCACCATTGACAACACCGTGGTGACGCCAGCTCAAACTGCGAGGAATCTGGGTGTGATCCTGGACAACCAACTGTCGTTTGCTGTAAATGTTGCATCGGTTGCTCGCTCCTGCAGATTTCTGCTCTATCACATCAGGAGGATTCGCCCATTCCTCACCGATGAGACGGCACAAGTGCTCATCCAGGCTCTGGTCATCTCCCAGCTGGACTACGGCAACTCCCTCCTTGCTGGCGCCCCGGCGTCGGCCATCAGACCTCTGGAGCTTGTTCAGAAAGCTGCAGCTCGTCTGATGTTCAACTGCCCGAAGTTCTCCCACACAACTCCTCTTCTCATGTCCTCGCTCTGCTGCCTCGGGACACCTGGTTGCCCCGTTGCTCAGAGGCCCCTGCTGCCAGTTGACCCGGTCACGGCTCTTTTCTGTCCTGGCCCCACAGTGGTGGAATGAACTCCCCACTGATGTCAGTACAGCGGAGTCACTGCCCATCTTTCGGCGCAGGTTAAAAACTCACCTCTTCAAGAACTACTACCCTGTTGCTTGTTCTTGGCAGTTATTGTATTCACTCATTGAAAAACAAAAAAAAATCTCTTTCTTGCGCTTTTACTTTAGCACTGGTTTTGCTCTTAGATGCTTGTTTAGATGCACTTATGACCTCTGATGACTAGTAGTTCTCCTGATTTCCTACGTTAAATGCACTTATTGTAAGTCACTTTGGATAAAAGCGTCGGCTAAATGACTGTAATGTAATGTGTCTTGGTCACTGCACTAGCGCCTCTGGTTAGTCAGGGAGCCTGTTTCGGGGGGCGGAATAGCGTGATCCTCCCACATGCTGTGTCCCCATGGCGAAACTCCTCACTGTCGGGTGAAAAGAAGTGGCTGGTGACTCCATGTGTATTGGAGGAGGCACGTGGTAGTCTGCAGAGTGGGGTAATTGGCCGGATACAATTGGAGAGAAAGGGGGGGGGGGTCCGAAAAAGAAGTTTAACGTTTGCCTGTTGGAGAGAGAGAGAGGCGCAGGTCACATTTCAAGTAGGAAAGTTACTTCATGACTGCAGTGAAGTTGCAGTTATTTCAGTGCTTTTATGCAGACAGACAGGTGCTAGCTGTCCACACAGACCAAAACAGTTAAGATATTCTGACAGATACTTTTCTTAGTTTGATATTCACTTAAGCAGACCTAAACGCTGTGCAGTGCCTTCAGAAAGCATTCATTCCCCTTAAACCTTTAACATTTTGTTCCTGTTACACATTTTAACGCTTTGTAATAACCCCCCCCCTTTACTAAGACAATAAATTCAACACATTTTACAAGTCAAGAATGTGTTTTCTTATTTAACATTTGTCTTTTAAAAAAAATGAAACACCATATTAAACATGATTTGTTTGCTCTACTTTGAAACCCTTTATATCAGGATCCTGTCTAATTGCTTCGGTGAGGGGCTCAATAGTCAAGACAAAGAGTCCTGAGACAAAGGGCAACCCTGTCAAGATCTGTCCGTTAATGATAATTTTGGCCTGGGGTTCAAGATAAAGGGTTGTTTTTTGTTTTTGTTTTTTTTGCAGTACTTTTGGCCTATTTTCCAACATCGTATTGCAGATTTACAGGTATTTACATGGTCCTACAGATGCCAGTAGTAAAAACGGGGTGGTAAAATTATATTCCACTGTGAAAAAAACTTGTAAATCTGGTATTTCGACTGCCTGAAATGAAATGAATGTCCTGGCAGATGACGTAATTTTGTACATAACGGCTCCCGGTAACTCCCTCACCAGACCACTGACTCTATTACATTACATTACAGTCATTTAGCTGACGCTTTTATCCAAAGCGACTTCCAATAAATGCATTTAACGTAGGAAATCAGGAGAACTACTAGTCATCAGCGGTCATAAGTGCATCTAAACAAGCATCTAAGAGCAAAATCAGTGCTAAAGTAAAAGTGCAAGACAGAGATTTCTTTTTCTTTTTTTTTTTTTTAATGAGTGAATACAATAAGTGCTAACAACAAGTAACAGGGTAGTAGTTCTTAAAGAGGTTAGTTTTCAACCTGCGCCGAAAGATGGGCAGCGACTCCACTGTCCTGACATCAGTGGGGAGTTCATTCCACCACTGTGGGGCCAGGACAGAAAAGAGCCGTGACCGGGTCGATCGGCAGCAAGGGCCTCTGAGCGACGGGGCAACCAGGCGTCCCAAGGCGGCAGAGCGAAATGGTCGGGCGGGGGTGCAGGGCTTGACCATGGCCTGGAGATAGGAAGGCGCTGTTCCTTTCACTGCCCTGTAGGCTAGCACCAGAGTCTTAAACTGGATGCGAGCAGCTACTGGGAGCCAGTGTAGGGACATGAGAAGGGAAGTTGTGTGGGAGAACTTAGGGCGGTTGAACACCAGACGAGCTGCAGCTTTCTGAACAAGCTCCAGAGGTCTATTAAACGCTTATGGTGTTATTTCAGGATATCGAGTGAGCTGGGGAAAAGGTGAAATTAGGCCCTGTGTGAGCCAGGGTGTCTCCCCGCCTGCCGCTCAATGAGTGCTGGGATAAGCTCCAGCATCCCCGCGACCCTGAGAGCAGGATAAGCGATTTGGATAATAGATGGATGGATGGATATTAAATATGTTACTGTCATACAAATGTGTAACCCCCACCCCCGCCCCCCAATCAGGGTATGACAGCAACTACAGCTGTGAGTCTTCATGTTGGTGGTCTCTCTGTCATTTCTCTGACATTTGCCCTTTTTGTCTGGTTGCTCAGTTTGATAGGACATGGTAATCTTTGTCGTGTTCATCATGCCATATTTTTTTCCATTTCGTTTCAATGGACTCTCAACTACTTAAGACAGTTCAAAGCTTCTTTTTTTTTTTTTTTCCTCCCCCCTTTTCCGCAATTGTACCTGGCCAATCACTCCACTCTCCGAGCAGTCCCGGTTGCTGCTCTACCCCCTCTGCTAATCAGGGGAGGACTGCAGACTACCACATGCCTCCTCCAACACATGTGGAGTAGCCAGCCGCTTCTTTTCACCTGACAGTGAGGGGTTTTGCCAGGGGGACGTAGCGCATGGGAGGATCATGCTATTCCCCCCAGTTCCCCCTCCCCCCTGAACAGGCGCCCAGACCGACCAGAGGAGGCCCTGACCAACCAGAGGAGTGCAGCGACCAGGACACATACCCACATCAATCAGTCAATCAAGTTGCATTTCCAGCTTCCTACCTGCAGACACGGCCAATTGTTTCTGTAGGGACGCCTGACCAAGCCGGAGGTAACACAGGGATTCAAACAGGCGAGCCCCGTGTTGGTAGGCAACGGAATAGACCGCTATGCTACCCGGATGCCCGACAGTTCAAAGCTTGGCCAGTCCCCCCCCCCCCCCCATTTTTTGATTCCAAAGACATCTAAATACTTTATTTCATTTTGAGATTTTAGAGAATTATTTCTATGAAACAAATCCCTGTTAAATGTATTTCAGTTTCCTCTTGTAACAGAAATAGAAATAATTGATTTGGGGGATGTTGCATGGTTGTCCTGGCAGAGAGGAGGGATGATTTACAGTTCCTGACCTCGTTCTAAGGCGTGAATATAAAATGCTTAGCATCCATAATTTGATCCCTTCTCATCTCAACATCTTCACTCTGTTCTTTCTGTTTTTGCCTTTTATTCTTTCCATCTTTATTGTTATCAGTCTCATACATCTAGTCACTAGTTCAGTGAGAGACCATGACACTTTCTATCTCTCTCCTACCGGGAAAAGCTCCGTCTGCCTAAACGTTTCTGGGGTTGTTTTTCCCTCTCGGGTAATACTAAAAAGCTCCTTCTCTCTCCCCCTTTCTCTCTTTTATTCTGTCTTCCTGTTAAGCTACCTGGAGGACGCGGTGATGAACCTGGACCACAGCGACCCTCTGACGAGAGACCACATGGCTGCTGTCTTATCCCAGGTCAGACCGAAGCTCTTTGCCTTCCTGCAGCAGGACCCCCACAGCCAGCTCAGCAAGAGGGCGCGGCGCCTAATGATGATGCTGCAGGGCCTGGTCAAGCACTAACCCTCTGCTTATGATTGGGTGCAGAAAGGGGGGGAGTCTTCCTCCTAGATGCTGACCAAAGGGGTCTGTGTCATAATTTTATGTTAATGGTTCTGTAAAAATGGGATTCCTGGCTAGCACCAAGAGCAACTCACCACCCAACCCCGCCTCAGCTTTCTGCTTGTTTTCCCAAAGCAGATGTATGTTGATTATGTGTCAATGCAGCTGAACAACGAGGACGGGGATAAGGAAAAACTATTGGGTCCGGGATCGTCTGCAAGAGGAGAAAATGTTGGTTTCGGTATGAAAGACAAGTGTTTCAGACTGACCGTCAGTTTCAGATTGTCCTGATCCGCTGCCCTCCTGGCCTCCTTCCACACCCTAAAGCCTTCTTCCTCTCCCTCCTCCTTCCATTCCTTAATAGTCCTCTCTGATGGTCCTCCCTGCTCTACTGAACAGCCCAGTTTTTGTCTATAGGGTACACCCCCCCCCCTTCATTTGTTTTTCAACCAAACATCTGCTGTGCAAGGCAGAAGTTATCTGGACTGATGGATGTTTCCTAGTTAGTGTTAGAGAGACTGTTTTCTGTAGTTCCAGGACCCCACCCCGCCATTTTTGTTCATCCTTGTTATCGCCATCTTCGAAAGAAACGACAATACTGATTGGTAGCGTCTGCTGCTCAATGAAGACAGCCAATACGTGACACTCCTTTGTCGTCTGTTCACACAACATCCACAAGGTATTTAAAAGGTGTACCTGCCTACATACTGGCTCTTCTGCCCATGTGTACAGCCCTTAGTCTAATACATGAGGTTCTACTCCATTATATTCAGTATTATCCTTCCAAAATTTGTCTATACATCGGCCCCATTTTATTTATCGTCTGTATTTGTAAGACTTGTATACTCGGTAAAATAATTATCAGAGTTCTTATAATCCATTGAATACTTAATACTTGCAAATGTTTATTGTCACTATTTTCATTTTGTTTAATAAGGATAAAGTAATGTTGGTAACCGTGATGTACAGTTACTTCTGGTTGGCTCTAGCAGGCAGGACACTGAACTTCAGACGTGTCCATTTTGCTTGTGATGGTTTTGTTGGCACTTGCCTCCCCTGGTCTTGGACTTCGAGTCATCTACAACGACAATAAAATCAACTTCCATGCCTTGGCTTCCAAATTCATAGTGTATGTTTGAACAGTGTTGCAATTGTATTGCAATGTTGTGTATCTAGCCCATTCACAGATGTCATTGATAAGTGGCGGCTAGGCATTGAACTTGATTGACAGGCCTGTTCATTTTTATTCCCCACAAAGTTGAATTTGTCGAAGTAAGTGCCTTACTGTACTTAAGAAAATGTAATCCTGTTTGGAACTTAAGACATTTTCATTTGAGACGAACATCCCTCCTTTTTTGGATTCTCATTTGGCTGATGTTAGGGTTGATCATGGATCCTTCAGTTTAGGTTACACAAAGTGTCCGATTTGTTGGTTTTTGAGGTGAGCTTCATTAAAAAAAAGAACATGTGACAAAGGAGTTCAGCTTTGGTTTGTGGGCCTCAGTTAAAATTGGACATCTTGCATCTTGGTGAACCCGTACGCACCCAGCCACTGAGGATGCACATTCTTAGTGCCGGTCCCAAGCCCGGACAAATGGGGAGGGTTGCGGTCAGGAAGGGCATCCGGTGTAAAATCTTTGCCAAATTAAGTGTACGGATCATAAATAAGATATCCGTAGTGAATCCTCACGCCTCAGTTTTAGAGCCTTCCACAACTTGAGGACCATTTTCACTGGGAATTGAGTGAGGAAGAGGAGAGAATGGCCACACCGTGTCGTTGGAGTTTCTCCCCATGCCAAACGTTAGAGGTGACCAACATTTAGCCATTGGGCCGATCCCATTGCCTCCCCAATTCCACTTGTCTGGGTTCAGTTTGTTTATTGAGAGGAGATCTCTTGGGTGTCGTGAATCTGTTCATCTATAAGCAGCAGCTATAGGAACCTCGGGGCGGGGGGGGGATATTAAGGTTGACCTTTGAGAATTCGGCAAGCCTGCATGTAGGAGCGGTGTTTTTGTTGTGTCCAGTATCTTATGGCAAATTTTTCATCCAAGGTTGCTCTATTCTGACCAACCCAGTGAAAGTGTTGTCCAGAGCTTGCCGCGGTGTTTTTTTTTCTTTTTTCGTTCAAGGTAAAGAATCGGAAGAATATAAAGTACCCGTAGTCAAGTGGTCCTGTTAGTTATTAGTCTTTGATTTCATTTATTGCTCCAAATAAGCAAAAAAATGTTCGATCTGTTCTGCCCTTGGATATGGCTCTTAGGTATCCTCTGCATTTCCCTCAGCTGAAGTGGGGATTTGATCACATGGTCAAGTTCAAACCGTGTTGTTAAGACTGCACCAGACCCCTCAGAGTACTGAAGGTTGTTTGATGTTTTGTTTTGTTTTGGTTTTTTTCCAATCAGTGCTTATTCACACAAACAAGTTCAGAATGTCAGTTAGGAAGCTTGCACATAAAAGGATACACTATATTTTTTTTTTCTCCTTTTGCTAGTTTGTTACAAAAAAAGATTGTGTGTCTGTGAATAACAGATTTCCTTTGTGTTCATGTCCTTGTACTTGGATGATTATGTTGTATATTTCAGTCTCTTTTACCCTCAGCATTTTGGAATAAAAAGAGCTTGGATCATTTCACCCTGTCTGTACTTCATTGGGGTTTCTACATGTCTGTGAGTATTACCGGGTGATCCAGAAAGTCCAGAGAGCAGTCTAAGACGGTCTTGACCTACTGCGTGGGAATTCAGAGTGATCATTTTGTTTAACGCAAAAGGCACGGGTAAAAAAGACACGGTACTTTTGGTTTTCATGAATGCCCAGATAGCATCCGGATGTGGGCCACTTCAGGCAGTAACGCGGCACTGATGGTCTTCTGCTGGCCCTGACAAAATGGATGTGAGCCTGAAGTGGCCCACATGTATAAGTTAAATATGGCCCAAATATGCCAGATCACATGTGGGCCTTTTCTGGCAAAGATGCGGTGCTCTGGGCAACATGTAATCTGGATGTGACCCTGAAGTGGCCCGTGTGGTAAATGGTGACTATGGCCCAAATATCTCAAAACAAACATGGGCCACCTTTGGCAAATATGTGACACATGCAGCATTGTTATGGCTTGGTTCTGGCCCAGATCTGGCAAACAGGAGCGGACCGCCCAGGCGTCATCATTCCACGCGGTATGTGGGCCGGATGAAAGTGTCGGGTGTGGGACGGGTCCGGGCCACAGCACTTCTGCTATCTGGGTAACTTTCCTACTGTACCATCTGTCTGGAGTCATGCTGTTTTATGGTCGGTCACAGCAGCGACTTCCCCTCGTCTAGTTGGTGTTGGCAAATTTTGCATCCCCAAAATATGTATTCCGTAGTAGCGTCGCGGGAACGCGCATGCGTTCACTTCAAGCGGACCTGCATTAAATAGGCTGCCTTTCCATTTGACGTGAAGGAGGGAAAAATATCACCTGCCTGTGGTTTTGCCATGTTTAGATTATCGATACGGTTTCACGAAGTAGCATAGCGAAAGCAGTCGAGCTGCAACTAGACAAACTTGTTTTCCTTATGCTACGTTGTTAATACAAATGTCATAAAAACGTATAAATTAAAAAATTGTTAACGTAAAGGAAATAATCTTAGTAGTGAAAAAAAGACTTTCCCCATTTATCCGATATCTTCATGTGACATGCATCATCTTCACCTTCTAACGCCCCAAATTATCTTCCCCCGTATCCGTGTCTCGCGGACACGCGCATGCATTGACTTAAGCGGTGTCATTTCCATTTGCACACAGGGATGTGGAAAACACCGATATCTAGAGACAGACTGGGTTTTTAAGTTTTTTTTTTGTTTTAGGTTATCAGTGCGGTTTTACGAACGATGTAACATACTTAAAAAAAAAGTTCCCCATATATCCGCATATACACGTTTATCGTATCTTTTGCATCTCCAAAACGATGTTGCCCACACGTGCTGTCCCGGCGTCGCGGGGAACGCGCGTGCACGGACCTTGACCGTTTACGTTTCCGTTTCCCGTGTAGACGTACCGGAGGCAGGTGAATGTAACGGGAAACAAACTTGCTCCTCTGTCGGTAAAACCGCGACGAATAAACAAAAAGTAAAAGTAAAACTTGTGGGGAAAAAAGATCGTTTCTCGTGTATGGGAAACTATTTTGACATCTTTTTGTTTTCATCAAGTCTTCTGTCGTATCTCTCTGGAATCATGCGCACTATTATAGTTGGTCACAGCAACACAAGTTAATTGGGAAGCTGTGGTGTCATATTTTGTACCCCTACGATGAGTAGTATCCTGTTGATCCGTGGCGTCATGGGAACGGAGTGGACGCTTGGTCGTTACATTTCAGTTTTCAGATAAAAGGGTGGACATTATCCCATCTCGGCAATTACGGGGGGGGCATATTGTTTTGGGGATACAGTATGTGGCATACCGTGGGCCGTCCTATCCATCCACGCGCCCTCCCCCTTCCTTAGCAGAGCGCACGAGCGCACCGGATCCAGTCACAGTGGAGCGTGAGGCCGCGCGTAACGCCCCGTCTCGCCGGCGGAGGAGTAAACGACGTGTTTTAAAACAACAAAAACCGTCTTCCGGTCGCTTTTGAAGTAAGGGGAGAAAGCGGGGCCGCCTGTCCGAACTCCGGGCTGTAAACTGTCGCCGAGGGAACTCCGGTCAGGATGACGTCTCTGATGAATTCCGCTCGTCTTCTCTTCTTGCCTGTTGCTCTTCATCTGAGTAAGTACAGAGAGAGTTCAGATATACCGGCCGGCTCCTGGTACTTCACATACTACTTGTACAACAGACGCATGCACGTTGCCCTGCAGCTGACTCGGATGTGAGGAAAGTGGGTTAGAGACCGTTGTCGCTCGAAAGTCACCGCGCGTAGTTGGTGGTGGTGGGGGGGCAGCGGAGTATCGCGGAACACAGACGCTAAACTCACTAACATAAGACGCCATGTGTTGTGACTTCACTCGCCATACTAGTCACATACTAGTCACACTAGCCACAGGACCGCCTGCTTTGGACCGGCGGGATCAGTAAGTTGGAAGGACGTCTCCCCGCGTCTCTGCAGGTCGCTGCCGCATCGCCGTGCAGAGGGAGAGCCGGGGTGGGGGTGGGGACGGGGGGTCGGTGCTAATAGGACGGTCAAAGCTTTCACCGTGACTGCAGTGGCTTTACATTGCACTTATTGGGGAGTTTCATAATGGAAAGGATGGGAGAGAGAGGAGAGGGGGGGTTCTCATGCAAACTACCACCGCAGTTTCCGTGCGCCCTGCTGTTGTAATCCACCTGCCCCTCTATGCGTAAAACTGATAAGTCTCCAAACAACCGGCGCACGTCAACGGTGATTCATGCCGGTCCGACGTATCGGGGTGTGCCAAACCCGCTCTCACCGGTCTGCGTACAGATGACGCGATATTGCACTTCGAGTACAATGCACACGCCGAAATCCAATTCTGCGTGCAGATGATACGCCGATCCTTCCCATTAACTTCTGCGGAGTAGGACACGAGTCTAGTCCCTTATAGTGCAGCGTTTACAGCTTTGTTTGAGGGGCACGGTTTGTATTTCTTTCTCGCACATGCAGGAGTGCAGCATCTTACAGACAGACACAGCTTTGCCCTATAGATAGAAGAGTGGGGGGGGGGGTCGGGGGGGGTCACGATTTCTGTCGAAACTTGGCGTATTTCCCCGTCATCTCATTTCAAACGATCCTGGGCTATTACGCTGCCTTATCCAAGCTGCCAAGTCGATACGGATGGATGGAAATAAATACCGATCGCATCTGTAACCCCCCTCCCCCCCCAGTTATTCAGCTGTTGATGTCAGAGAGCCCTGAGGGGGGGAACACGCCGATGGGAATAAATCATGAATGAAGTGCATCTGTCCTCGTCGGCGGAGTCCCGAGAGACTGTGAGCCCGGTATCTGAACCTGCGGACGTAAGGGGGAACACTCAGATGCTGTGGCTGCAACGCGTGTCCCCCCCCTCACTACGACCACCTTCCTCTCTCTGTCTCCGCTTCTACTCCCCAATCTGATTTATTTAGTCCTATTCTTTGTCTGCCCTACATTTTACAGACCATGACCTTTGTTTTGCTCATATTTTTTCTTTATTTTTGCAAGTTTGCAAAGAAGCTATCAGAGAAGTGTGTTGAGTCATGCCAGCAGTGGTCTTGCGAGATTCGTTTTAGGTGTTGTACAGCTGCACTGAGATTTTGAAAAGCATGCAACAAAGAAGAACCCTCATTGAAATTGCTTTTGCGTCTCTCTCTCTCTCTCTCTCTCTCTCTCTCTCGCTCTCTCGCTCTCAATTCAGTTCAATTCAATTCAACAAGGCTTTATTGGCATGACCATATTCTGTTACACAGTATTGCCAAAGCACAACGTGGTACAAAACAGTACAGTACAGTTTATAACATACAAAATATAATAGAAAAAAAGGAAGAAAAAAAAGTTTCTTATTGTTAAAAAAAAACAAAACAATGAACAGACCAATTTAACAATAAATTTAGTAGTGCAAACGTTAATTGAACTTGAAGGACAAAGAGAAGAATGAAAAATAGAAAAGGAAGAAACCTGTGTGTGTGTGTGTGGGGGGGTGTAGGTGGGCGTGTGTGTGTCGGTGTGTGGATGGGGTGCTCACTCACTGTCCCTCAGATTGTGACACGCAACAATATATTTAGCTGCTGTGTTGCAGCTTGTCCTCTCCTCTCCCAGTAGGGTGGCTAGTTTGTATTCTCCTCTCCCAGTAGGATGACTAGTTTGTATTCTCCTCTCCCAGTAGGATGACTAGTTTGTATTCTCCTCTCCCAGTAGGATGGCTAGTTTGTCTCTCCCCTCCCAGTAGGATGACTAGTTTGTCTTCTCCTCTCCCAGTAGGATGACTAGTTTGTATTCTCCTCTCCCAGTAGGATGGCTAGTTTGTCTTCTCCTCTCCCAGTAGGATGACTAGTTTGTCTCTCCCCTCCCAGTAGGATGACTAGTTTGTCTTCTCCTCTCCCAGTAGGATGGCTAGTTTGTCTCTCCCCTCCCTGTAGGATGGCTATGTTGGCTTCTCCTCTCCCAGTAGGATGGCTAGTTTGTATTCTCCTCTCCCAGTAGGATGGCTAGTTTGTCTCTCCTCTCCCTGTAGGATGGCTAGTTTGTCTTTTCCTCTCCCAGTAGGATGGCTAGTTTGTCTCTCCTCTCCCAGTAGGATGGCTAGTTTGTCTCTCCCCTCCCAGTAGGATGGCTAGTTTGTATTCTCCTCTCCCAGTAGGATGGCTAGTTTGTCTCTCCTCTCCCTGTAGGATGGCTAGTTTGTCTTTTCCTCTCCCAGTAGGGTGGCTAGTTTGTCTCTCCTCTCCCAGTAGGATGGCTAGTTTGTCTCTCCCCTCCCAGTAGGATGACTAGTTTGTCTTCTCCTCTCCCAGTAGGATGGCTAGTTTGTCTTCTCCGCTCCCAGTAGGATGGCTAGTTTGTCTTCTCCGCTCCCAGTAGGATGGCTAGTTTGTATTCTCCTCTCCCAGTAGGATGGCTAGTTTGTCTCTCCTCTCCCTGTAGGATGGCTAGTTTGTCTTTTCCTCTCCCAGTAGGGTGGCTAGTTTGTCTCTCCTCTCCCAGTAGGATGGCTAGTTTGTCTCTCCCCTCCCAGTAGGATGACTAGTTTGTCTTCTCCTCTCCCAGTAGGATGGCTAGTTTGTCTTCTCCGCTCCCAGTAGGATGGCTAGTTTGTCTTCTCCGCTCCCAGTAGGATGGCTAGTTTGTCTTCTCCGCTCCCAGTAGGATGGCTAGTTTGTCTTCTCTCTCCCAGTAGGATGGCTAGTTTGTCTTCTCCGCTCCCAGTAGGATGGCTAGTTTGTTGATGTCAGGGAGGCATCTGAAGTTTGGGTGGATCTGTTCAGTGTTTGGGTAGTAATGATTTCTAATGTGGTTATACTTAGGACAGGTGATGATGAAGTGCAGCTCTGTCTCCACCTCTCCCATGTCGCAGTGTGAGCACAGCCTCTCTTCTGCCGGCAGCCATGTTTGTCTGTCAGCCTTTTCCTACGGCCAGGCCGTGCTCACCGAATCTGTACGGTGGTTGTCAGTTTGGTATCAGTCACTGTGTGCAGATATTCTGCCACAGTGTACTGTCTTTTTAGGGCCAGGCTGCATTTCCTTTTATGTTGGTTTTTAAGTTTGTGTGTCCCAATAAGTAATACAATTAAGTTTTTGTTGGGTTATAATTTGATGGTTTCTGATGTTCTGGTCCTGAGGCTGTGAAGTGTTAGTCTCTCTCTCTCTCTCTTTCTCTCCCTCTCTTTGTTTTGTGGAATGTGAAAGACTTCAGGTGCTCTTTGAAGCTCTACAAATCATATTGTCGCACTGTGATGAAAGATGGAATGAAACTGTTTTTATCTTTGGCGCTGGGTACAAGAGGAAGGATGCGGAAAAGTGGCAATCGTTAAATTTTGTAGTGGGGCAATTTAAGTTTTCGATGTATAGAAGCGGGAAAATTCTAATTAATGATGGCTCAGAGGAAGATTTACTTCCTTTGTTCGTTGCAAGGGTGAAGGCGAGAGTCCGAGTGGACTTCGGCCTCTTTACCTTAATGAACAACTTGGATGAATTTATTTCGCGGTGGTGTTTCAGTAAAGCTATTTGTTCAGTCAATGAGAGGCAACTGGTATTTAATTCTGGCTTTGCATAGTATTTCTTTTCACCCTTTGGGAGGATGGGACTTGAACCGCTGTTCTAAAAAAAAAAAAGAAAGACTTTTTTAGACGGCTTAATGTGAAGGAGTTGCTCGTGTTGATGTTGTGAAATGGATGTGTCTGTTGATTTTTTTTTGTTTTATGTAAAATAGTTTTTTAAAAATGCAAAAAAAATTCTCTCATCATCATCATCTTCATCTGTTCCTCATTGGCCCCTTCACCGATGTCTCGCAGATTAAACCCTCTGTTTAATATCGGCTGTGCGGTATGACGATATCGCCACGCGATGGAAAAACGTCTACGTTTCATATTATGCTCTATCGTTTTTCGTCGTGTCGCAAATCACACACGTGACGGCAACAGTTTTCGTCATTTGGACGATGTCCGTCTTTTGCGCGAAGCTTTTATTGCACTTACGGTAAGGAAACTAGTGTAGCGAATTCGGGGGAGAAATAACCACAGGAACTGCCGCGGCCGGGAAGCAAACCCGTATCGCCCGCACCGCAGGAGACATCGCTAACCGCTCGACTAAAGGCTCAGACCCGCGAGCCAGCGTGTCTTCTTATCCATGCACGTTACACTAGTGTAGTTGTCGTCAACTCTCCCAACTGCGGAGGGCTGAGCCCCGCCCGCGGAGAAACGGAGCGGAGCAGAGGAGAGGAGATGAGAAACTAAACGCGACCATAAATGACTGCAAAACGCAGTAGAGACTGTGTTTATTTATGTTGTTTGCCTAATTTATGTGCGCTCGTTTCATTTCAGCTCAGCGCCAGAGTTTCTACTGCGCTTTGCAGTCATTTATGGTCGCGCTGCTCCCCTCTGCGAGGGCGGGGCTGCCCCTGCACACATACGCGCGCGCACGCACGCACGCATGCAGCATGTGCACACACGCTGGGGGGCACGGACCCCAATTTACGTTGAATTTACAGAAAATGTGCTATATCGTGATATGTATAATCATCTGGATATGAAATGACCAGCGTACCGTGGAGTTTCAGTCAGGGCCTTCAGTGACGAACTGCAACCCCCCCCCCCTCAACACACACACACACACACACACAAAGTTCTCATATGGGTGCTGACAGCCAACAGTCACATATGTCTGCCACCTACCCACCCATGTCTGTGGTGGGTTTTCTCCGGGTGCTCCGGTTTCCCCCACCATAAAAAAGACATGCGTGTTAGGGTTAGTACTCCTGTCTGTGGCCTTGATCGAGGCATGATCCCCGGGCGCTGCACGGCGGCTGCCCACTGCTCCTAGCTACACAGCTAGGATGGGTTAAATGCAGAGAGGAATTTTAATACAGTATACCAACCATATAAAATACACTATAACGCACTATATGCACTACTGGATCAACACCAACAAGACAGCTGATCTTCAACAACCACAACGCACACCACTCTGCACTGTAGCCGCTACTGCAGCATCCCCACCAGGTCTTCCTGTATGTCACTCAGCTTCCAGCTTGCACACGCACACCGCATGGCACAGAAACAAAAACCAGGAGAGTGCCCTCGGTAGAGTACAGGTCTCCGCCGGGCGTATCTCCCCTTCTCCGGTGCTCCGACTTGGCAGCAAACCGCCCCTTCTTTTCGTCTACCGGGAGAAGGGGCCCTTATTAAAAGAATTCAGATGTTTAACCATCTTGATTTAAAATGAATGTAGGTAAATGACTTCACATCATTCTAAAGCAACAGAACAACGGTAAGTAAGCACAGCTCAGCCATGGGAGACGCTTTCTGGTATCAGCTGAGATGATTTCTACTGACTGTGATTAATCCTACTCTTGAAATTGTAGCGGAGTTTCAACATTGGGGTCTATGGCACCTCCGCGTCTTAACCGCCTCATGAAGTCAGGTCATCCAACGTGGCGGGACGGTGAATACAGCAGATTATCGGTGCATCCAGTGTTCCTCCAGCTCTCCTGCGTCAAGATCAGCAGTGAATGATTTGCTGATTTGTAAAATACGATCAACGTCTCGTTTACTTTCAACATCCATACCCGGATATGTTAAGTCTTCGGTGCCGATGAAAACTTGGACAGGTAAGTATATTTCACTGGTCTTTATTTAACATTGTCAAAGCTTGCAGACGTCTACGTGAACACGGCCACAACTTCCGCTCGACAGAACGGCGCCCTGCTTCGAGGCGAATACATATGGGATATGGGATATATAGAGCGCCCCCTGACGGATGGGCTGGCTCCAACACTGGTCAAAGCTACAATACTGCGCTCCCTTTTAAGCTAAGAATACAATCAACAACAGCGTCAACAATCATACAACTTCCACAAGCTTAGTAGCCTAACAAACTCCTTCAGCCAAACTTGTAAGGGCTGTTACGGCGATCCCGATAAACTAAACTAAACTAAATAAAAGAGAAGAGCCATGTGGCTGGCGCGTGTTCCACTTGTCTGTTTGGTCCAAGAGGGGTTCTTCCTTTGCGTTTAAGTATTTATTTAAACTTGCTTGAAGACGTACGGTGAAATAATGAACTGCATTCATGAAATAATAACTTTTATCCTGACCTAATACACGTATGCACAAAGCACAAATACACGTAGGCTATGCACGAATACACGTAGGCTATGCACGGTCAGAAAAACCGTGTGGCTCCACTCACAGACATATAAAGAGTAGACGCCGCATTGGCTGTTGGGGCGCGAGAAATACGGCCGCCATCTTGGACCGGTCATCCTACGAGTTGCCTAGCAGCAGAATACACGACTGAGAAAGATGCCAGAACACTGTTCAGCATATTCCTGCTCCAATCGACGGACCGTCGAAAACAGGGCTCGGGGGATTACTTTTCACAAGTAAGATTGAACATCACTATTGGTTGTATTTTGTGAATATAATATTACTGTACTGTATTTATGTCCAACTGCGAAATCGTAGCCAGCTAGCTAGGCTATGCTCAGTGCCGGTGTTCACCCGGCTATGAACTGAGACGTTATAAGTCATATTCCATAACACTGACTTTACAACTGACAACAGAATGCTATTGTACAAATAAAACAATATTAACGTTACTGGTATTATATTGACCAGCGAATTTTACACAGGTGGCCCAGACTGTATTATTCACATGTAATCCACCCTAACAACAGTAAGATAGGGGAGAACCGGGCCGGAAGTAACACGCCGCGAAATTAGCGCAGAGCTTTTTTCCCAAGGAAACAAAACAGGACGTGACGCAATGAAGTCAGTGTGTGTGTGTGTGTGTGTGTTTATAAGACTTCTCCCAAAACACTGGCGCGATACGCAGTTATTTAAAAAAGTTATAGAGCGAAAGCTGTTTTTTCATGCGGTAAGTGAAATTACGTGATCTGAGGTTTTTCTCGAATTGCGTTTCATTCTTAGAAGTTCCGGTAAATGACTTCATGTTGCTTTGTTAGCACATTTACTGTCTCGATGACAGAATAGTTTTAAGTCGACAGGCTAGCACAGTTAATATGCTAGCCAGGCTAAATGGAGAGGTGACCTGAGAGGGTCGAACGTACCAGCGAGGGGAGGGACGAAAGTAACGTAAATGATTTCCCTAGCAAGCTGCAAGTTAATGTATTTTATTGTATTATACTTACAGAATAGTACAGTTAAGGTCATTCTTTTCAGCCTACATAGCCAATTGTTTTTAATTATTTGAGGACTTACCTTGCTTACACCTTCACACAAACTGCAATTCTCCAAATGACGACAAAGACCAATTAGTTCCACGTGATGGCGGTGTGCGCGTGAAGGTTAGCGCAAAAGCAATTGGTGAATTAAAAGAAATGAACAAAAGCGCGAATGGCTGATTCAAATATAATAACCAACCTCTATCACTGACGTTTTTGTGAAAATGTTGAAAAATACGAGGCTTGTATCAAAATTGCGTTACACAACATTGATAAATTGACGCTAAGAATATTTATTAGTCTATGAAACTCAAAATATTGCCTTGATGAATTGGCACAGATGTTAAATTGGGTCTGCAAGATTGGTTGATAAAGGTAAACGTGATCAGAATACAAAACCATAATTATACGATGCATCTTACGCTTTATGACAGCCGCTACTTTCGCACCGCAGCAGTGCTACTTTGGTCCCGCAAGGGAGGTGCGAAAGTACCCTCGCGCAAGTTGTGTTCTCCGTCTGTTTATGTCCAGATCATTTAACTGAGAAACATATGGAAAGTTGCTTCTGAAAGGGGACACATGTATGTTGTTTCTGATAAAATATGGCATCTATTACTGTCACCATACCGGAGTAAACTCGGAAAAAGTAAAAAGTGGTACTTTCGGCCCGGTTCTCCTACCTCTCATGTCTCATACCCAACTCACTTACTTAAAAATACAGAACATCTGACTGTAGAATAGTTTGCAAACAAACCTACCGTATTCACAATTTCACCAGCTTTGGTTCATTGTCAGCAAATATGCATCAAAATAGGAGTTTTGTTGAAGAAAGGTTCTATGAAATTTGAAGGAAAAAAATAAGCGTGACCTCCTTTGTAAAATGTTTTTGTGTAGACTCTCTCAAATCTCCCATTTTCATTTTGAAGGTTTCCCAAAGACAATGTTTTGAGGAAGAAGTGGGTAGTGTCTTTGAGGAGGGAAGGATTCACTGCAAGTGATTCCTCCGTGCTCTGCTGTGAGCATTTTAAGCAGAGCGATTTTGATAGGACAGGTCAGATTGTCTGACTCAGACATGTAGTTATTCCATCCATCTTCAGCTTCCCGGTTCACCTCCAAAGAGTAGGTGTATCATCATAAGACTATTAGCATTAATAAATGTAAATATTCTATTATCAATTACAGGGCTGGGTGAGATATTCATCCCTGTATATATATATATATATATATATATATATATATATATATATATATATATTCTTTTCAAGTATTATACTTCTTCATTTTAGCCGGAAAGGGAAAGGACTACGTCTACCTCCAGAAGAGCTGAAGAGAGCCTGTCCGTGGCCTCTCAGGATGCCCCAGAACCTGCAGCCTCACACCCACAACCTCAGCCTAATGATGTGAGTTTCTACTTTAAACATCATATCATAATGGTCCTGGACATATTCAAATCTCACTTGTTTGCTGCCACTCATATTAAACACACTCACAAATTAACCCATACACACAATTAAAGACATGTTGAACATGCATTCCTGACGCACACACACACACACACACACACACACACACACACACACACACACGGTGCTGGCATTGGCTTTGACAGGAGATGACTATAAGAAAGAATGTGGGCCATACACTAGTGGTGTCAAAGTGATGTGTGTGAAGTGAAACATCACTCAAACTATGTTCATCCCTCTTTCTACTAGGATCATGCCTATGCCTTTCCTGCTTCTTCTACTGCTCTGAAGACCAGACTTAATGAAGCCTTGGCAAGAGTGGAAAGTCTGGAGCGAGAGAAGAAGAATGCCATGGCCAGAGAAAGGAGGGCAAAGACCACAGTGAAAAGTCTTTTGGGGGATTTGAGAGAAAAGAACCTCATTAATGAAGAGCTCAACAAGAGGCTTGAATTCTACTCAGGTAAGACGAAGTTAGCGCTTTGAAATTCATGTACATGTTATTCTTACACTCTTTCTTAAACTCCTTAGTTATTATCTGAAGGGGACTTATTAATTTTTGCTCATAAAATTTCAGATCTTCAAGTAGACTTCATGGCAAAACAGTTCTCTTTCAAGGGTTTTAGGGGTTTCATGTCAAACTTTAATTAGCAGCTTTTATTTTTTCCCCTACATTGTTATGCTACATTGTTTATATATTTATCTCTCTTTAAAATATATGTATATCTGTATTTATTTTTTATTATTACATTATACTCTTGGATATAATTACGATACTATTACAGTATTATACCACTTTATTACACACACACACACACACACACACACACACACACACACACACTGTATACTTCCTACCCTCACATGTAAATATTTTGTGTTGTTGTCAGTGTTTACGTTTGTCCATTGTGTGTAATGTACTGGTCACCTATGTAAGCAACTTTGTACATGTGTAAATATGGTTTGGGGCGGGGATTTATATATATTTTCATTTTCTCTGATATATAACATATATTGTTGTTATATATACTGTAGATATATAATGTGTTCATATATTGTTTATATATTTATATAGCCTAATCATATATTGTTTCTTCAACTTATTAAAATAGCTGACTTTACTGCCACTATCTGCTTCTGCCTCTCTATCATATTTTAGCGTGTGTGTGTGTATGTATGTGTGTGTATATATATATATATATATACACTACCGTTCAAAAGTTTGGGATCACCCAAACAATTTTGTGTTTTCCATGAAAAGTCACACTTATTCACCACCATATGTTGTGAAATGAATAGAAAATAGAGTCAAGACATTGACAAGGTTAGAAATAATGATTTGTATTTGAAATAAGATTTTTTTTACATCAAACTTTGCTTTCGTCAAAGAATCCTCCATTTGCAGCAATTACAGCATTGCAGACCTTTGGCATTCTAGCTGTTAATTTGTTGAGGTAATCTGGAGAAATTGCACCCCACACTTCCAGAAGCAGCTCCCACAAGTTGGATTGGTTGGATGGGCACTTCTTTGAGCAGATTGAGTTTCTGGAGCATCACATTTGTGGGGTCAATTAAACGCTCAAAATGGCCAGAAAAAGAGAACTTTCATCTGAAACTCGACAGTCTATTCTTGTTCTTAGAAATGAAGGCTATTCCATGCGAGAAATTGCTAAGAAATTGAAGATTTCCTACACCGGTGTGTACTACTCCCTTCAGAGGACAGCACAAACAGGCTCTAACAGGTACTATTTAATGAAGATGCCAGTTGGGGACCTGTGAGGCGTCTGTTTCTCAAACTAGAGACTCTAATGTACTTATCTTCTTGCTCAGTTGTGCAACGCGGCCTCCCACTTCTTTTTCTACTCTGGTTAGAGCCTGTTTGTGCTGTCCTCTGAAGGGAGTAGTACACACCGGTGTAGGAAATCTTCAATTTCTTAGCAATTTCTCGCATGGAATAGCCTTCATTTCTAAGAACAAGAATAGACTGTCGAGTTTCAGATGAAAGTTCTCTTTTTCTGGCCATTTTGAGCGTTTAATTGACCCCACAAATGTGATGCTCCAGAAACTCAATCTGCTCAAAGAAGTGCCCATCCAACCAATCCAACTTGTGGGAGCTGCTTCTGGAAGCATGGGGTGCAATTTCTCCAGATTACCTCAACAAATTAACAGCTAGAATGCCAAAGGTCTGCAATGCTGTAATTGCTGCAAATGGAGGATTCTTTGACGAAAGCAAAGTTTGATGTAAAAAAAATCTTATTTCAAATACAAATCATTATTTCTAACCTTGTCAATGTCTTGACTCTATTTTCTATTCATTTCACAACATATGGTGGTGAATAAGTGTGACTTTTCATGGAAAACACAAAATTGTTTGGGTGATCCCAAACTTTTGAACGGTAGTGTATATATATATATATATATATATATATATATATATATATATATATATATATATATATATATATTTATAGTGAGTGGTTTGCTAAATACCGTATTGTTCCGAATACAAGACGACCCTGATTTTAAGACGACCCCCCCTTTTTCAAGACTCATTTTTGGAAAAATACTTTTTGAAGAGCAAATATTTATATTTGAAAATAATGATAATAAAAACACATTGAATAAAACAAGGTAGTCTGTTTAACAGCTTTTAAATAAAATTATGTTTTCAATATATTTTAGATGAAATTGTCACATTTAAATTAAAAAATTTAAATACATTTGTAAAGGAATGACTTATGGTATTTAAATAGCATACAAATGAAAATAAACCGTAGTCTACTGAGACTATCCATCTCAGGGTTAAAAAAATAACCATTTCAACATTTCAATAACTGCATTAACCATCGAAGTGGTCTAATTTTAGAACAGTCTTGAAACAAATCTGACTGAGTGAGAATGTATATTGACATTCAAAAGTCTAGACCTCGAATGTAAGACGACCCCCACTTTTTCATACGTATTTCCAGGGTAAAAACCCCGTCTTATATTCAGAACAATACGGTAGCTGCCTATCATACATCACATATATCATATATCAGAATATTCTATTACCGTTAAGCCAACTATGAATATTAAAATACGTCAAACCATGTGTCCTGTATCATAGCTACATGTATGACGTTTTCAGCAACTAAAAAGGCGTGGAAATCAGTTTGGTATTCAGCAAGTTATGATTGATTAACTGCGCTGACAGTTCATTGCGCCTGCCAAACACATTACACTGAGTGGAGCGGGTGACCGGTCCAAGATGGCGGCCCCACGGCTCGTCAGCGCCAATAGGCAGTAGCGGTCGATGCGGCGTCTACTCTTTATATGTCTATGGCTCCACTCTTCCGTTCTAGGCAACTCGTAACTTCCTCTTCCGGGGCGCGTTAACCCTGGAGCACGCTTCTCCAGTTCTTAAAGTGACATGCACCTATTTAAGACTACACTGCAAACTTAATACATACATAAAGAAAGCAGTTACTTAAAGCATACAATGTGTAAACAAAAACAAGTATTTAAACTAGTTATTCAAATTACTAATTAAAACGTTAATTATTAACCATCAGGAGACATTTGGCTCCTACAAAACTGGAGGTGCTCTTTTGCGTGTGGAGTTTCGCACGGGAAGTGCGACAGGTAAGTTTCTAGGCAAGTCTGACCTGTGTGCGTCTGGCGAAGTAGCTTCAGGAGGGTGCCGCGGCCTTTGGTCGGAATGATGATTCGGGAGCCCCGCAGCACGAAGCCATCATTCACACTCATCTCCATTCTCCATGAATGATAAGGACTAAGGTCTGGATCAACATGTGCTGGCCACCCTTTTGGCAGGTATTCGTGCACTCGGGACAAGGTCATATCTTTCGCTGTCCATTTACAGATCTGCTCTGTGTGCACTGGGGCAGCCTCCATCTGGTCCAATATCAGAACATGATCTGCCACCTCGGTGTCTTCAAGGACCTCTGAAACTGGCAGCTTGATCGTCGCGTCGACACTGGCATGATCCTTCCCTGGCTCGTACACAATTTTGTACTCGTACAGCCTCCGGAGCAGCAACCACCTCTGGACCCACGGTGACCCCGTCTGTGGTACTGTTGTTTGTTTGTTTTGTTCGCTTGTTTTTTTTTAACAGGGCGATTAGTGGCTTGTGATCAGTGTAGATTGTGAAGACTACCATAGAGATACTTGTAAAATCTCTGAATCGCAAAAATCACAGCTAAACACCTTTTTATCCAGATGTGAGTAGCATGCTTCTGTTGGTGTAAGGGTGCGTGACATGAAGCCTAGCGGTTTTTCACTTCAGTCCTTCATTTTGTGTGACAACACAGCGCCAACGCCGTATGGTGAAGCGTCACATGGGAGAATGAGTTCTTTGTCTGATGAGTAGTGCACTAAAACTTCAGCTGACTGCAACAGCATCTTGGACTTAACGCCTCCTTTTGCTCCTTTTTCCATTCGCAGGTGGCCTCTTTTTTTCAACAACTTGTGGAGTGGGGCTAGCAGTGTGGACAGGTTGGGTAGGAACTTATAGTAATTCAGAATGCCAAAATATGCTTTCAATTCAGTCACGTTGGTGGGCGCAGGAGCTTCCACAAAGGCTTTGACTTTTGATTTTACCGGGTGTAGCCCGCGTGCATCTACTTTGTGCCCCAAGTACTGCACCTGCTCTTCTAGGAATGCACACTTGCTTCATTTCAGACGCAAGCGGGCATCGTGTAGGGGTCTGAGGACCTACCCCAGGTTCCTCAAACGTTCGTCCTTGTCCACTCCTGTAATGAGGATGTCATCCAAGTACATTGCTACTCTCCGACCCCCCTGCAACAGCCCCTCCATTGTCCTCTGGAAAATGGCCGGTGCCGATGAGATGCCGAAAGGTAGCCGGTTGTATGTAAACATGTGTGTGATTCCAGTCAGGTATTTCTTTGATTCTCCATCCATGACTGTTTGTTGATAAGCGTGAATCATGTCTAGCTTTGAGAATCACTTCCCCCCCGATAGTGTTGCAAAGAGATCTTCAACTCGTGGTGTGGGATACTGTTGTAGTGAGGAGACTATGTTCACAGTCAATTTATAATCCCCATATAAGCGCACTGAACCATCTGGTTTTACAACGGGCACTACTTTTGCTGCCCACTCAGTGTACTTCACCGGAGTGATGATGTCATCTTCCAAAAGTCTGTCCATTTCTGCTTCCACTTTTGTGTGCATTGCGTATGGAACAGTTCAAGGTTGGAAGAAGTAAGTACGCTTTTATTTATACTGCACTTTTAAAAACACAGTTACAAAGTGCTTTACACTCAATACAGAAATTATGAGTAAATACACAAACTGAATGACTATAAAACATGGTATAGGGAGTAACAGACCAAGCTGAAAACGAACCAAAACAGAAGGCAGGGTTGGGGATCTATAAAGAGGCTTGCCTGAAAAGATGGGTGTTTAGAAGCCGCTTAAAACAGTCCAAAGGTTCAGCAAACCTAATGGATTGGGGAAGGTTATTCCAGAGGCTTGGGGCTAAAACTGCAAAAGCGCAGTCACCTTTTGTTTTGCAGTTGGAGTGGGGGACGGATAAGAGACCAAGGTTTGAGGATCGGAGTAGTCGGGAAGTGAAATGAGGAGTGAGAAGATCAGAAATGTAACTGGGGGCAAGACCATGCAGTGCTTTAAAAGTAATCAATGAGATCTTATAGATTATTCTGAATTTTATGGGAAGTCAATGGAGGGATGAAAGAATAGGGATGATATGGGACCTTCGGCTAGTTCTAGTTAGTAGTCTAGCAGTGGCATTCTGAATCAACTGTAGACGATTTAAAGTAGCTTGGTTGAGGCAAGAGTAGAGGGAGTTACAGTAATCTAGACGGGAGAAAATGTGAATTAATTTTTCAATATCCTTAAAAGACCAAATATTTCTGATTTTTGCAATATTTCTTAGCTGAAGAAAACAGAATTGGGCAAGCTTAGTAACATGGTGATCAAAAGACATATTCTGGTCAAAGATGATACCAATATTTTTAGCGGTATGTTTGATGTCTGAATGAAGTAGACCAATAAACTGATCAATTGTAGTGGCAAAGTTCTCAGGACCAATTAAGAGAGCTTCAGTTTGTCGAGGTTTAGATGGAGAAAATTAAGGGAATCCAGTCTTTGGTGGCAGCTAAGCAATCATGGAGGGAGCACAGTTGATTCAGGTTACTGGGTTTGGCAGAGAAATACTGAGTATAATCGGCATAACAGTGGTATATCATGCCTTGAAAGTGACTAAACAAATGACCCAGGGGAAGCATGTATAAAGAGAAGAGGACTGGCCCAGGGACAGACCCCTGAGGGACTCAACACAGTAGGGGGCCTGATGAGAAAACAAGATTAATGCAAACATTAAATCATCTATTAGTCATGTAAGAGCGACACCAATTTAATGCTGTACCATAAATGCCAACCCAGTTCTCCAACCTATCAAGTAAGATGGTATGGGGTCCGCGTGGTGTAGCGGTCTAAGCATCGGCTTTGTGTGGATGCAGTTGCCCACTGGGGACCGGGGTTCGCGCCCCGGTCTTGTCATATCCTACTACGGCCGGACTCGAAGAAGCAGCAATAATTGGCAACGCTGTCTCCGGGAGGGGGGCGGAGTCGGCCTGTGTTCGTCACATGAATGCGTCTCTGGGTGTGTCGGAAAAAGCAGTGGTTGGTCCTGGATTTTGCCTTGTCACGAAAGTGGCGAGGCGTCTCCTTCGAGACTGCCGGCCGGAGAGATGCAGTTGGCGAACGCATGCAGTACGAGGGTGGGTGTTTGAACTAAAATAGGGATCGACTGGCCACTAAATTGGGAGAAAAAGGGAAAAATCAGAAATAAATTTATAAAAAAGTAAAATGTGTGATCGATGGTATCAAAGGCAGCGGTTAAATCCATAAGAATAAGAAAAGAGTATTCACCTTTATCTGCTTGCATAAGAATGTCATTGCAGTCTCAGTACTATGCTTATGACGAAAGCCGGATTGAATTTTACCAAAAAATGTTATGACCTCAGTTAGCTGAAGGATTTGGTCCGCAACAAATTTTTTTTCAAGGATTTTGCATAAAAAAAGTAAGTTTGAAAACCGGTCTATAATGCTCTACCCCTGCCGGATCGAGATAGGGTTTTTTTTTTTGGGAGGAGGGGCTGAATACAGGCAATTTTAAAACAGTTCGGTACGGACCCGGATGTGAGTGAGCAGTTGATGATAGAGAGCAGGCCGGGACCTAAGCCAGGGAGGATGGATTTTTTAAAATTTTGTCGGAACTATATCACAGGGACTGGAGAAGGGATGCGGCTACAGTATTTACAAGGAACTGCAGAGAAACGGGAGCAAATTCCGGCATTAGAATCGGATGGCTGAAAGGGTTGGAGGGGGGCAATGGGGGTAAAATTGGACCTAAGACCATTGATCTTGTCAGCAAAGAAAGACAAGACATTTTCACAGTCATTAGTAGAACATGGACATGGTACGAAGAGAGGGATTCACAAGCTGATTGATAGTACCAAACAGAAACCTACACAGTAAAAAAACTGAGGGTTAATTTAACTCTGAGAGTGTAGAAATTGATCCTTTTGGGTCCATTTGTACACTCTGAGTTAAATTAACACTCTCATAGTTAAATGAACACTCAGGAGGTTAAATTAACACTCAGGATTTTACTGTGTAGGGTTATGTTTATTACTATCAATCAAGTCAGAGAAGTAAGCAGCTCACCAAGCTTTAATAGTTTGATTCAAATTCGATAATAACTCCTTCATATGGAGTTGATGAACTTCAAGAATAGATTTTTTTCCCTTCTGCATTCGGCCTTCCTATATATGCCCTTCTTTTTTGATGGATGTTTTCATTGATCCAAGGGGTTGTGTTAATGATTGGGACAGCCCTGGAAGTATATGGAACTGAAAAATCAAGGGCAGATGTAAACAAATCATTAAACCAACGAACTTGGTCATTAATGTTGGCCAAGTGAGGAGGGCAGTTGGCCAGACTGGAAAAGTAACTAGAAAACATGGCTGCTGACTGCTTATTAAAGATGTGAGAGTTCATTATATGTTTCTGAGGTATTGTATGGTAAAGAAGCATCAAAGGTAATACATTTATGGTCAGAGACAAAATCAATCTTATTCAGGGAATTGAGAGACATGTTCAGGGTGAAAACTAAATCAAGGGTGTGCCCACAGTTATGTGTGGGGCCAGTGACATGCTGCACAAGATTAAGATTGAGAAATTTTAAAAAAAAGTCTATGACAAATGAATTAAAAGGATTATCAATATGAATATTAAAATCACCAACTATGATGGCCCTGTCAAATGTAAGAACAAGAGAGGATAATACCTCAGAGAATTCACTGAGAAACACTGCAGATGAATTGGAGAGGCGATAAATGATTATACAGCAAATTGGGTTGTCATGCACAATTTTAAAAATTAAGATTTCGAAAAAGAACCAAAAGTAGGGGTGTCCTGCTAGCGTAGTGGTCTATTCCATTGCCTACCAACACGGGGATCGCCGGTTCAAATTCCCGTGTGACCTTCGGCTCGGTCGTGCGTCACAATTGGCCGTATCTGCAGGTGGGAAGCCGGATGTGGGTACACTGTAAATTCTAACAAGTTTACTTAGAACTTTTTTTGGGAAACCGATTACCTTGGGACAAGTAAGTAAATGAACTTGATTATATCAAGTTGAGTGAAAAGATTTTATGTGAAGTGATTTCACATAACTTAACACAATTAAGTTAATGTACTTACTTTTCCCAAGGTAATCTGTTTCCTAATTTTTTAAACTAACTTGTTAGAATTTACAGTGTATGTGTCCTGGTCGCTGCCCTGGCGCCTCCTCTGGTCGATCGGGGCGCCTGTTCAGGGGAGAGGGGGAACTGGGGGGAATAGCCTGATCCTTCCACGCACTACGTCCCCCTGGCGAAACTCCTCACTGCCAGGTGAAAAGAAGCGGCTGGTGACTCCACGTGTACTGGAGGAGGCATGTGGTAGTCTGCAGCCCCCCCCCCCCCCCGGATCGGCAGAGGGGGTGGAGCAGCGACCAGGAAGGATCGGAAGAATGGGGTAATTGGCCGGGTGCAATTGGGGAGAAAGGGGGGGGGGGCAAAAGTAAAAGGAATACAAGTGTAATTGTTCTTAAAAGCAGCTACTATACCCCCACCACGACCTGTTCACCTGGGTGCATTCAGAAAATTATAGCTGGGTGGGCAGAGCTCCACTAGAGGGGAGCACTCCCCAGGTTTAAGCCAGGTGTCAGTAAGAAATAGAAAGTTAAGGTTGAGGGAATTAATTAAATCATTGAGAGTGAAATATTTATTTGACACAGACTGGGCGTTTAAAAAAAGCAAAAACAATTTGAATAAGGGGCTTAGTTGGCCTGGAATCCCTACAGCAGACTATAATCAAATGATCTGTCCTGACAGTTGAAGACACGTATTGCAAAAGGTAATGGGTATTAAATCGTGGCATACTCCTAACAGGAATACAGGTAGTCCCTGGGTTACGGACGAGTTCCGCTTTTGAGCGTGTTACGTTGAATTTGTATGCAAGTGGGAACATTTACATAGTTCACATCTAGCGTCAATTAGTCAAATGGTGAAATGTTTGTCTTAGTATATAGTATATACATTCCATCCATTATCTGAACCGCTTATCCTGCTCTCAGGGTCGCGGGGACGCTGGAGCCTATCCCAGCAGTCATTGGGCGGCAGGCGGGGAGATACCCTGGACAGGCCGCCAGGCTATCACACACACACACACACACACACACACACACACACACACATTTTACCTAAAACATCATAAACATAATAATGAAGTAATAATAATGATAACTCTAACTACAGTATGCCGTTATGCATGCTCAATAATCTAGGTAAGATTCAACTTTATTTGATTAAAGAAACATTTATCACATTTCAAACTCCCCAACTGCCACTGTCCTCGGAGCGGGTCACAACTGGTGGACGCCAGCCGACTGACGCCAGAAACAAGAGCCCGCTCGGGGCTTGCTTCCCCGCCTCATCAGGTAAACAATAACAGCATCTCTGAACGCTTTATTATTTCCACTGTCGTTTCAATCGTGATCGTTTTCCTTTTCACTTGCATCCGATTGATGCTTTGAAGCCATGATTACGAGGGTAAACACACGAAAAAATTAAGTGAAAACACAACGCACACAACAATGTTTATGCGAGCCGACTTAAAATGGTAATGACGGCGTGGCATTATTCTCCCTCGGGCCGACGAACCACCTAAAAGGCGCAGCCACGATACGTGAAACCAGAGCTACATAGCTGAACAGGCAAGTCAGCCTGCTAAAGTTGTAACGCGGCTGGATTTATCGGGAAACATTCATTCTTCTGAAGATTGAATTTGTAGCCAGAGAACAAGCCAAAATTCTCTAAAACTGACATAATAGAGGGTAAAGATACGACTGCGTATAGAGATAGTCTCTGTCCCACACCCTATGTTATGTTCCAGCACAAACAGCAGGGGGGATAGAGGACATCCCTGACGTGTACCGTGTTTGAGGGCAAAATAGTTTGAGCGAATGTCATAAGTGCAGACGCTAGCTTGGGGGGATGCATATAGAAGGCGAATTCAAACACAAACTGTATTCCCAAAGCCAACTTTTTTAAAGGACGGAAAATACGTAGGTACTCCCATTCGACGCGATTGAACGCCTTCTCGGCAACGAGGGAGATAACTACTTCTGGGGGGGGGGGTGAAGGATTTCTTAGAATAGATTATGTTAAAAAGTGTACGTATGTTAAAGAATGAGTATAGATGCCTGTGTCAAAGTGGGTGGGAGTGAACTACTCTCAAGAGATTTGTTGTACATAGATAAAAGCAGAGGGGCCAGCTGGGCATGGAATTTCTTTTTTTAAATTCAGAAGGAAAGCCGTCTGGGCCTGGGGCCTTACTGCTCTGCATTGATCTGATAGATTGGATAACCTCATCAACGGTGAGAGGAAAATCTGCAAGCTCAGGCGCAACTGAAGGAATCACCAGTTCATCCAAAAATGGGGTCATGTTAGAAGTATCTGATGGGAACTCCAATTTATACAAATTCATCCATTCATTCATTCATTCATTCATTCATTCATTCATCTTCAGCCGCTCGCAGTGGCAGCAAGCTAAGTAGGGCACTCCAGACGTCCCTCTCCCCAGCAACGCCCTCCTGCTCCTCCTGGGGGATCCCAAGGCGTTCCCAAGAGTTCAAGTATCTCGGGGTCTTGTTCATGAGTGAGGGCGCGATTTATACAAAGTAGCGTAACAAATTTGAAGGTATCATTAATCCCTACTGATCGGAAACCAAACTATCGGAGGAATCTACAATTTGTGGAATTAATTGTGAGGCCGCATTACGTTTTAATTGGTGCACCAGCATGCAGCTTGCCTTATCGCCGTATCGCAAGAGTAAGCACTCTGCATCTTGAGTAGACAAAAGATTTAATTCAGATTGGAGATTTCATGGTCTAAGTCAAAATAGCCTTAAACAGCTCAGCCAACCTAGCCTTGCGGGTCTTATTAAGACATGAAGTATAACAAATAATTTGCCCTCTGAGATGGGCCTTAAGCGACCCCCATAGGAGTGAGTGTGGAATGGAACCTGTCCAATTAAAAATAAGAAACTCATCAATGGAAGCGGAGATCATGTCACAAGACTGTATCAGTCTGAACACCTCCGGGTTGTTTGCAAGTGGATCTGTTGTAAAAAAAACAAAACATCTGCTTTTAGCTTTTTCAGATGGGAGAAGTCTCTCGATCTCTTGACAGGGCTATTCATGTCTTTCGTGTTCCATGATAAAAACTGGGCCTATCTGAACTCACATCTCCACCCGCCATCTAAACTGTACAATTTTAGTGTGTAGCGACTCAAGCTATTGCCTGAGGACATGAGAGAGGAGAGAGAAAAAAACCACAAAACAAGACAAAACATTAAAAAAAACAGAAAGGAAAAAAAACATACCCACCCAGCAGACAAGTTGCAACAACAACCAACCACCTACCCAGGTCCCCATCCCCCAAACGATGGCGACAGCAGGTAAACCACTCTTGTAGCTTCAGTGCACAGAGGTGCACACCTCCTAACGACAGTACTCTACCATAGCACCAATAACTCCGCAGCTCAACTGTATGAGTACAGAGAACAAGTAAACAATATAAGGACGGTTGACCTTTCAGAAAGTTGGTATTAAAAACATTATATAATATATATACACACACAGAAAATAAAAAAATATTTCCAAGTGCAACAAAACCCATTCGAACCCTGGAAATGAATTTAGGGAACTAAAGAATAGGCAGTGCACAGGACGCTGGTGTCATGTCCGACGTGCTACACATTTAAAATAAACAAAACAATAAGAAAACAGCACACGCGCCAACCTTAAACAACAGTGGCGAATAAATCAGCCAATGAAGTCGTCAGACGTGCGCTGAACGTGCCGCGGGAGCCTCATAAAGTTTATGGCAAGTTTATGGCAAGTTTATGGCATAATCCGGTGAGATTTGGTAAGAAAAGCCCTTACAGTTTCAAATGCAACGTGCAACACACCTGAATCCTGGATATACGTATAGACTGTCAACAAATTAGGCAGTGTGTAAAAAAAGCTGGTATCACTTCTTACAAAACCGAGAACAAACAAGAAAAAAGGAGAGGGGAAAAATAATGAATATAGTATAAATAAACAGCGTCCACACCAACCTAGAACAGGAGAGGCGAATTATAATTGCGGGTCAGTGAAATCGTCAGTCATTTTACGTCGTTTGCTGGTCCTGACTAGGAAGCCCCGAAGTGACGCTTTGCATAATCCAGCGCTGCCTTGGGGTCGGTGATGGGGTGTTGCTGGCCGCCATGGGCGACGACGAGCCCAGCTGGGTAGACAGAGCACGCCGTACCGAACGCCCGGTTTGTTGCACAGGATCTTCCCGACCTGAGTTAAACTCCCTCCTGCGTTTCACCACGGTCGGCGGATAGTCGGGAAAGAGTTGGATTTGCTGACCCTGGTATTTTAAATTCTTTATTTCGGCAGTTTTTCGTAGGATGCCCTCCACGGCATGATAGTAGTGGAGCCTCAGGATAAATGGGCGAGGCGGCTCCCCGTCGGCGGGACCGGTGACAGCGGTCGGTCAGCGGCTTCTCCTCGACGCACGTGGTGAGCAGCTGAGCAACAAAGTCTCTGGGTCGCGGGCCCTCCTTTCCCTCCGGAACTCCTGTCGTGCGGATATTGTTCCTACGTAGCCGTCCCACCATTGCTGTCTTTGTGTCCTTCCGCGTCGTGGAGATTTCATTTTTTAGATCAGCCACAACTTTCGTAATTCGATCGTCAATCGTGGCACAAATATCTTTCTAGTTCTGGGCCATTTCCCCGCGAAGTGTCTGGAGGGCAGCAAGCACTCTGTCGGCTGGAACGCTATTTTCTTCTCGGGAGTGCTTGCTAGGCGAGCTCCAGGCTTCCCGCGGGCCTTTTCCCACCGTCAGTTTTTATTTTAGTAGTCTTCATCATTGTTGAAAACTGACCCCTTAAGTCACAAATTGTGTTATGACTATGAGATGTGAGATTAATTTGCAAGTTGGTCGGATTTAAACTTGTTTAAACGTGATTTTAGAGGTAAAACTGCGGAACCACTCGGATCCCTCGTTGCGTCAAGGCGCAGTGTTTTGAGCGTCGTGCGTCGCGTAAAGTAGTCCGTCCTTTCGTTAGTCACCTCCGAAATGCCCGACGCCATATTTGTGGCCGAGTGACTTGACAGTTTTCTACTGTGATCGTCATTGCCGTCATGACCGCCAACATGGCGCATTTGAATGAGCGAAAGAGAGCGATATTTGGAAAAAAACACTTGGTAGCAGTCCCTATTTATTACCTTCAGCTTTATTTTGTCTCTTAACTTCCGCGAAGCGTCTGCCCCAACTTACTTTTCCTGACATTTATATATATTGTAGCGAATTCGGGAGACAACCACAGGAACTGCAGCATGCACGTACAATATATATAAAATAGTGCGCTGGAAGGAGCTCTGCTAGACAGCCATGTTTGATTGAAGATCACTGGTGAATACAAACAGTTACTGTACCAGTGTAGGCTATGCCACAAGATTCTGATGATAAATCGCAGGAATACTGCATTGTTACTGCCTCCATCTCCATAGCTTTTTAACCTCTGTCGGTATCAGAGATGAAAATGGTTGGTTCCACACACTCAACCCTCTGCTGGCTCTGGCTCCTGCACCTTTTAAGTTGGACGCTGTAATTGGAATTAATGTTATGAGGCCCCTGATCTACTGTTGCTGTTTTTTCTTTTGTCTTTATGGTCTGTACGCATTCATCTGACAAAACTGAACACATGCAAATACCGTAGATTGTGCAGAAAGTAATATAGCATATATGCTAGATGGCAGACAACTTGTGATTTCTAACCCCTACATAGTTACTCTTTTAAATGGTAGGAGACATTATGAAATGAATGATGTACTACTGGAGACGTAAAGGTTGCTTTTGTATTAAAAGTAAACTCTTACTGTTGGTTTATTTAAAGCCAAATACAATAAGTCCACAGGTTACAGTAAAGGTCACATTTATTACATTGATGTATCAGTTTTACATTTTACATGCAACTACCGCCTGTCTATTCTGTGGGGACCACAGATGGGCAAATATTACAAAGAGCACAGCAAACTGTAACCATCTTGTCAAGGGAGGTAGGTTGTCCTTGAGTGGCTGCTTGGCAGAGAGATAGTGGGACGGTGGTCTGAAGGATGGTATACTTGTTCCTGACCAGGCCGATGACTTTTTCCACATGGATCCTGATGGCAGCCAGTCCCCTTGTTGCTTCTAGTTCCAGTGGATGCAGTTGCTGCTTGCCTTTGGTGAATGCTGGTATTTTCAGCTGTGCACAATACAGGCCAACCGTATCTTTGACACTGAAGCCTCTATCTGGAGTTAAAGACTGGGAGTTATGCTACTTTCTGTATATAATTAGTATGTTGAAAACCATATCGCTTAAAACTCAGAAACAGTCTTAAGGTCTTTGCACAACTAGTTCAGTTCGTTCACTCATCTCGGTAACGTACTGGTGGTTTAGTCGTCCTCACAGGATAGCATCTAACAGTCTCTGTTACCTGAGTATCTCCAGCATGGGGTGATTTCGTGAAATGGTGTGTTTTGGATGGCTCAGTAGTCAAAGGAACTCGATTATCATTCTTTCACGGTGAGGTGTACTGGGGTGAAGGGTGGTACTACCAGCACTATGTGGCGGTAACACAGGGGGGCTGATGGGAAGGTTCACTGCAGAGCCTGCAGTCTGCTGAAGTGCTGGCTCTGAGCATGTCAGCATCTGGTCCACATGGCGTTTCCAAACTCCTTGTGGTCCTACATTTACCTTGTACGACACTGGTCCCGTTTGCTCCATTACAACACCTTGTGTCCATTTTTCGTCCCCCTTCCGATAGTCATAAACAAGGACAGGCTTTCCAACATCGAACTGCCTGGCCTTGGAGTGTTGTTGGTGGCGTTGCTGCTGGGAATCCTGGGATTGGTGCACTGCTCCAGCCACACTGGGCTTAAGGAAATCCAGCCAGAGGAACAGCATGGCTGGCAGTTCTTTTGTTCTGCCGTGGGGGTGTTGCGGTAAGTCAACAGGAATGTATCAAGCCGCTGTTGCACAGGTGCTGTGCCTCTGGAAGGTTTTAAGGCATGTTTGAAGGTCTGCACAAAGCACTTGACCAGGCCGTTGGTGGGCGGGTGGTACAGCCCTAAGTGGATGTGCTTAACTCTATTGGACCTCAGGAATCCAGTGAATTCTTCAGAACAGAACTCAAGTCTGTTGTCGATCACGAGAATGTGAGGGATGCCATAACGACTGAAGAGGCCCCTCAGTATTTGGATGGTCTTGCTTGCTGTGGTGTTGTCCATGATATGCACCTTGGGCCACTTGGAATGTGCATTGATAGCCACCAGGTACATATGTCCTTCAAATGGACCCGCAAAGTCCACGTGAATCCTTTAACAAGGATTGGAGGGCCACGTCCAGGGGTGTAGAGGAGCTCTTTTTGTACTCGCTGGCAGGATTTGGCCTGGAGCTCTATCTGGGAGTCAATGCCGGACCACCAAACATAACTGCGAGCCAAGCTCTTCATCCTCACTACACCTGGGTGTGCTGTGTGGAGCTCTTTCAGAACTCGGGGGTGTAGTTTGGGTGGCACAATTACTTGCACACCCCACATGAGGTATCCTTGTTGTATCATGAGGTCATGCCGACGCAGCAGATAGGGTGACAGTTCATCACCTGCATCTTTGTAGTTGGAAAATGATCAGTTGTGACTATCTCCAGGACATGAGACAGCGTGGGGTCAGACATGGTGTCACATCTGATCTCCGTGCTACTGATTGGTAGTGTGTCCAACTGGGATGTGTAGAACACATCTACGGTGTCTACCTTCTCTTGATGAGTGTGGGGATGTAGTAACTGTGGAAGTCCATCTGCATTTGCATGTAATGCTCCCTTCCGGTACTCGATGGTGTAGTCATGTGCTGACAGGAGGAGTGCCCAACGCTGCATTCGGGCTGCGGCCATCGACTGCATACTTTTCAGTGGACTCAGGATGGAGGTCAGCGGGCGATGGTCAGTGAGCAAGGTGAACTTAGGTACTCCAAAGACTATTGCCAGTTCCTCCCTCTAAATCTGGATGTAATTTTGTTCTGCCTTGCTGAGTGTTTGCGAGGCATAGGCGATAGGTTTTTCCTCGCTGTCAGGTATGACATGTGAGAGCACAGCCCCACCCCCATAGGGTGAAGCATCAAAGGCAAGACGGATGGGCAGCTCAGCATTGTAGGGGGTCAGCACCTCCTGGGATGAGTGTTTTAGCTTTTTGGAATGCTGACGCACAGGCTGCCGTCCACCTCCATTTCCTCCCCTTGTGCAGCAGTGCATTCAGCAGTTTCAGGATAGTGGCTAGGTTGGGAATGAAACGTCCTTAATAGTTTATCATCCCGAGGAAGGAACACAGTTGGCTGACGTCATGGGGTGCTGATGCATCCACAATGGCACGTTCCTTCTCTGGTGATTTCTGGCGCCCTGCCGTGTCGATGATATGGCCCAGGTACTCCACTGACTCCTGGAAGAACAGGCACTTTTCCTGTTTGACGTGCAGGCCATACTCCTCCAGCCGTCCAAGGACTGCATCCAGGGTTTTCAGGTGGGTCTCCTCATCTGGCCCACTTAACGAGGATGTCGTCTACATAACAGTGAGTGAAGGGTAGTCTGAGGAGCACTTGGTTCATGGCCGTCTGGAATAACGCCGGCGCTGACGCTATGCCAAAGGGTAAGCAGTTGTGGCAGAACAGACCTTTCTGTGTAGAGATAGTCAGTACCTTCCTTGACTTCTCTACTTCCATCTGCAGGTAAGCGTTTGACAAGTCTAGCTTGGGAAGCAAAAAGGTCCTCAATCCGTGTCCCCACAGAGAGCTTGGTTGATGGTGACCTTGAAATCGCCACAGAGTCTCACTGTGCCATCCTTCTTGCTGACAGGCACCACGGGTGTGGCCCAGTCATTGTGCTGCACGGATGAGATCACACCGAGCTCAGTAAGGCGTGTCAGTTCGGCCTCCACTTTAGGTTGAAGGGCATAAGGCACATTACATGGCGGGCAGAACTTGGGTACACTTTCAGGTTTAAGAGTCACTCTGGCTTTAATCCTTTTCATTGTGCCTAGCTTCTTGGTGAAAACAGCAGATGCCTCTTTAACACACTCCCTAAACTGTCTTTATCTCTCTGCTCTACTGCATACACGGTCTTTAGGGCCCTCCAGTTCAGCCTAATGGCTCTCAGCCACTCTCTACCAAACAGTGGGGGTGCGTCTACTTTCACTACATACAGGGGTAAATCAGCAGTCTGATTATTTAACCTTACTTGCACTTTAATGACCCCTTCTGGTGCGAGAGGCTCTCCAGTGTATGTTTTCAGCACGATATCCGTGGGCTGCAGGGGCACATGTCTCAAGAGTGCTTTCGTACTGGCCCCATGAAATCAAAGACACAGCAGCCCCTGTGTCCAGTTCCATCTCCATTTTCTTTCCATTTACTGTAGGCAGCACAGAGATGCGTGTATATTTCCCTTTATGAGACAGCGAGTTCAGTCCCAGTTCATCATCAGCGTCAGATTTTATATCCTCACATCCACTTCAATTCTCACTTGCCTCTACACGATGAACTCTCCTCTTTTTATCTCTCACACTGCGCTTAGTTGAGTTACCTTTAAGCTCTGGTTTTCCTTCTCTCCGTTCTCTCGCTCTCTCTCTCTCTCTCTCTGGGTTGTTTTTAGTCTTATTCTTAGACATGCGCCCCATATGGCCTTTCCTCCCACACTGGTGGCAGTCCCGATCCTTGTACCAGCAGTCATCATCAGTATGATTCGTTTTTCCACACCGGCGGCACTTGTCGCTAGATTTCTGAGAGAGAACCGCGTTCACTTTGAGCGAGCCGCTTAGCTGCTGCGCATCGCGCACCACTGTCTCTGCAGACACAGCGTAGTTGACTGCTTTCTGGAAGGTAAGATCTTCCTCTGTCGAAAGGCGCTTTTGAACAGCTTCACGTTTTAGTCCACAAACGAATCTGTCCCGTAGTGCGTCCTCCAAATGCGCACCGAACTCACAATGCTCAGAAAGTCTTTTCAGTACTGCGACATACTGCGCTACTGACTCTCCTTCCTCCTGATTCTGTTTGTGGAAACGGAACCTCTCCGCTATCACGAGCGGTTTCAGAACGAAATGGACATGCAAAACATCCATAATATGTTGATAGTCCATATCCCTAGGCTTTGCAGGGGAAATATAACTGCGCAGTAATCCATATGTTTTCAGTCCCATCACACTAAACCAGTGTTTCCCAACCCAGTCCTCAAGGAACATCTATCCTTCAGATTTTCTTTGCAACCCTGAATAGGTATCTGGTTGTAGTTATTCAACCAATCAGCAATGAATTATGTCAGATGTTGCATACCTTGTATAATTAAGTCCTGTGAAATGATTGGTTGAGTAAGTACAAGCAGAGCTACCTATGCAAGGTTACAATGAAAATCTGCAGGATAGGTGTTCCTTGAGGACTGGGTTTGGGAAACGCTGCACTAAACAACACTGGCACTTTTTTGGCATCCCTGATCTCATTAGCGCGGATATAATGTTCAAAACATTCAATATACATTGCCCATTGCTCACCGGACTCATCAAAGGGATCCATATGTCCGATTATTCCAGCCATGATGCGTCCGTCTTCAGTGACTGTACTCTAGAGTCGTTGGAGGAAGAGCGGCTCATTACTCACTGCTAACAGAGCTAACACACTAGCTCACTAGCTAGCTTCCTTGCAACGTGGTTGTTCTTTTCCATCCAGACTTAACCAACACTGGCAATTCACGCACAGCAGATGAAGAAAAGTTTCAGGACTTCACACCTCGTCGCCAAACTATATTATGTTGCCCACTAAATGTCTACGTACAAACAATTTCACACACACTCACGGAGCTACACAGACACATGTGGCTTGTTCATTCACTTCTTTCTTTACTAAGGAACTCAACATGGTACAACCAGTCAATCAGTTGCTGGGCGCCACCTAGTGGTCGCCATCTACACAACATAACATTAACCTCAATACATAACAATAACTTTATTTAATCTATTTATATAGCACTTAAGAGAGAACTCGCCTTTGAAAGAGCTGGTTTACACGGGGCAACAGGTGATAACGAACTGGAGACATTTTTTCTTTTATGTAACAAAGTTTTTATTTATCTTCACATATGGAACTAACCGGGGGGACTGTGTGGAGTGTAAATAGTCATTCATAAACACGAGACCGCACGGCGTAATGAAAATTGGCGACTAACATGCGGCTACCCAGCTTGTTGGGGTGGATACCGTCTCTTTTACTACTACTACTACTACAACTACTTTCAGCTGCTCCCGTTAGGGGTCGCCACAGTGGATCATCTGTTTCCATTTCTTCCTGTCCTCTGCATCTTCCTCTTTCATGCCAGCCACCTGCATGTCATCCCTCATCACATCCATAAACCTCCTCTTTGGTCTTCCTCTTTTCCTCTGTCCTGGCAGCTCCATTCAGCATCCTTCTCCAAATATACCCAGCATCTCTCTCCGCACATGTCCAAGCCATCTCAATCTCACCTCTCTTGCTTTGTCTCCAAACCGTCCAACCTGAGCTGTCCCTCTAATTTTCTCGTTCCTAATCCTGTCCTTCTTTGTCATTCCCAATGAAAATCTTAACATCTTCAACTTTGCCACCTCCAGTTTCACCTCCTGTCTTTTCATCAGTGCCACTGTCTCCAAACCATCTGTCTCCAAACCATATAACGTAGCTGGTCTCATTACCATTTTGTAAACTTTCCCTTTAATTCTTGCTGGTACCCTTCTGTCACAAATCACTCCTGACACTCTTCTCCACCCACTCCACCCTGCCTGCGCTCTCTTCTTCACCTCTCTTCCACACTCCCCATTACTTTGAACAGCTGACCCCAAGTACTTAAACTCATACACCTTCGTCACCTCTCCTCCTTGCATCCTCACCATTCCGCTGTCCTCCCTCTCATTCACGTATATGTATTCCCTCTTGTGCCTACTGACTTTCGTTCCTCTTCTTGTCAGTGCATACCTACACTTCTCCAGGCTCTCCACAACCTGCACCCTACTCTTGCTACAGATCATGTCATCTGTGAACATCATAGTCCACAGAGACTCCTGCCTGATCTCTTCTGTTAACCTGTCCATCACCACTGCAAACAAGAAAGGGCTCAGAGCTGATCCTTGACGTAATCCCACCTTCAACTTGAACCCATCTGTCATTCCAACCGCACACATCACCACTGTCACACTGCCCTCATGCATATCCTGCACCAATCCTACATACTTCTCTGCCACTCCCGACTTCCTCATACAATACCACACCTCCTCTCTTGGCACCCTGTCATATGCTTTCTCGAAATCCACAAAGACACAATGTAATGCCTTCTGGCCTTCTCTATGCTTCTCCATCAACATTCTCAAAGCAAACATCGCAGTGCTCTTTTGTGGCATGAAACCATACAGCTGCTCGCTAATCATCACCTCAGGGCGTCATCACAGGGCCTTTGGGGTGTTCTGTCACTACATATCAAAATTCGATTGGCTGGTGAATAGGTCACAAATGTTGTAATCAGTTTGCAGTTATGGGTTTCAAGGAAAGGCTAGCAATATCACTGGTGCTGGTCCAAGGAGCTGTGATGCTTTTAGATGACAGAAAATCCGTGCTCAGCCACAGGAGAAAACAAGTTATTGAATTCAGACACATTTCAGGCACACTTCAATTTAACCATGAGAAACAAATTATGATTTTGATTTTGACAGGGCCAGCAGAGACTGTCCTGATGGCTCTGACCTGCCCACCATTGGAAGTGACCTATATCGGGATATGAGATTTTGGTTATATCGCACAGCCCTACTCACTTATGCCGCGCGCACACGCACGCGCGTGCACGCACACACACTACTGTGTTTAGGCTGCAACTTTCCTCCATTCCTTCCTTCCTGTGTTGCACTCCTTAAAGGGTGATTCCAGTGTTTTTAAACCTGGGCCCTATATTCCCATCATTTGGGGTCTAAATGACTAAAGGGGACAAACATTTTTGGAATTGGTCCAGTATTGAGCGAAAACGCTTCAGTCGGCAGCTGCGAAACAGGCTGCAATGTAATCCTTGAGGGCAATTTCGCCCATCAAAGTACATCCTCTAAAAGTGCTTGTTTTTGCCACTGACAGGCTCAGATTGTTCTTATAAGTGTCAGACAGCATTATGGAAAGGATCCCTAAAAAAAAAGGAACAGACCTTTTCTTTATGTTTTGCTTCTTCCAGTCTCTGTTGTAACATCCCATTTACTGCTGCTACTGTTTGCGTGCAGGGGCCTGGTTTGTTTACAAAAGATGAAGTCACAAATTGTCGTGTAAAATCCTGCGTTCATTTTTATCACGACTCATCGTGCATCACTTCCTGTATGTGAATAAAGGATCACGTCTCGTTCGCTAGTGTTGCAACAATATTGTAACGAAGTCGGCGGCACGGTGGACCAGTGATCAGTGCTGTCACATCACAGCAAGAAGGTCCTGGGTTCGAGCCCCAGGGTTGTCCAACCTTGGGGGGGTCATCCCAGGTCATTCTCTGTGTGGAGTTTGCATGTTCTCCCCGTGTCTGCGGTGGGTTTTCTCCAGGTGCTCCGGTTTCCCTACCATAAAAAAGACGTGCATGTTACCCAGATAGCATCCGGATGTGGGCCACTTCAGGCAGTGATGCGGCACTGACGGCCTTCTTCTGGCCCTGACAAAATGGATGTGAGCCTGAAGTGGCCCACATGTATAATAGCAAATATGGCCCCAAATATGCCAAATCAAATGTGGGCCTTTTTTGGCAAAGATGCGGTGCTCTCGGTAACATGTAATCTGGATGTGACCCTGAAGTGGCCCATGTGGTAAATGGTGAATATGGCCTAAATATCACAAAACAAGTATGGACCACCTTTGGCAAATATACAGCATTGCTATGGCTTGGTTCTGGCCCGGATCTGGCAAACAGGAGCGGACCGCCCAAGTGCCATCATTCCACATGGTATGTGGGCCGGAAGAAGTGTCGGGTGTGGGACAGGTCCGGGCCACAACAATTTTGCTATCCGGGTAGGGTTAATACTCCTGTCTGTCCCTGACCGAGGCAGTGGGAAAAGAAGTGGAGTTGGTCCCCGGGCGCTGCACGGCGGCTGCCCACTGCTCCTAGCTACACAGCTAGGATGGGTTAAATGCAGAGTATGAATGTCCCCACGGGGATTAATAAAGTATATCAAAATCAAAAAATCAAAAATACTGCCCGCACTTGTCTCACCAGACCATTTTAGCCCAAAGCGGTGGAATTAAGTGGTGTCTTGAAGTGCCAGAGGTCTCAATTTGTTGTGTGCACACTCCAGATATTAATAAATTAATTTAAAAAAATTTGCACAGACATCGATTTAAGTTTACTGAACAGATTCAGCAAGTCTGTACCTGTCTGGACTCATTAACAGCAGTGCTTCATGACTATGTACCTGTCTGTCCTTTTTGTTTAATTTATATTTCTGAAGTTTTGCTTCTTTTAAGTTTTTAGTCACAGGAAATAAATGGATACTTGTGTTTATATGTGACCGTTCGTCTTGCATCTGCCATCCGCCGTCCTCTTCCACCGTTTACCAGCATTCTCCCACGCCATCCCTCATCCCTCCTCTCACCCTTACATCTGTCCATCTCCGCTCCTCCACCCCTCCGTATCCCTTGGCTCTCCTCCTTCATCTCCCCTGTGCTCTTCCCGAGCCAGTTCACCTCCCTTGTCTCTTCTGTGTTCTGATCCCCCCCATCCCTTTATCCCTCCTCACACTTAAATTTACACCTCATCCATAGCTCCCTCTATCCCCCCATCCACGCTTACGATCTGTACTCCTCTGCTCTGTGCTCTCTCTCTCTCTCTCACCTGCCATCCTTCTCTTCTTGCTTCACAGTCAGCCGCTATTCCTCACTCCTCCTCCCACACCTCTCATCCTCTCTCCCTCCTGCTCTTCTTTTCCATGCACACCTTCTAATCCTGAGGTGTGGCTTTGTCATCTTGTGTCTTTTGGCGAGGAATGTAATGATGGCCACATGCATGCACGCTGACTGGGGGCATATGTCATGTGACCAGACCTGCAAGTATACACGGGAGAGATGAGTGCAGAGACTCCAAATGTGCACATGCTAAAATGTTCTCTGGAGAGCCAAAACAGAGAGTGAGTGCACAAATGTGTACATGAACTTGCTCCCATTCCCAGCAATTCATGCACACACACACACACTTCCGTTTTTTTTTTTATTATTAGCGTCCTCACCACCTCCTTCAGCTCCTCTTCTCCTTCCAGAGGGACTTTCGGTGTGTTTGTGTGCCAACGATTCCATTTATTGAAATAGTTAGTTGATATGTGTGTGTGCGTGTGCGTGCGTGCGTGCGTGCGTGCGTGTGACAACTCATAAATGTATCTCCACCAAAATGTACACAACAGGGTGTGTATGTGGCTGGCAGTTCGTGTAAGGTCCACACGTACAGTGCATCCGGAAAGTATTCACAGTTCAGTTTCAGTTTTTTATTTCTAATCAAATTTATTTTGAATAAATTTGCAAAAATTTTCTACAAAACCTTTTTCGCTTTGCCATTATGGGGTATTGTGTGTAGATTGATGAGAAAAAAAAGGAATTTAATCCATTTCGGAATAAGGCTGTAACATAACAAAATGTGGGGAAAGTGAAGGGGTGTGAATACTTTCCGGATGCACTGTACATGTGTAGGCACTGTAGCTTTATGTGTTGATTTGGAATATGCACATAGTGTATGTGTATGTGTGTGTGTGTGTGTGTGTGTGTGAGAGTGAGAGAGAGAGAGAGACAGAGAGAGAGACAGAGAGAGAGAGAGAGAGAGAGAGAGAGAGAGAGAGAGAGAGAGAGAGAGAGAGAGAGAGAGAGAGAGAGAGAGAGAGAGAGCGAGCGAGAGTCTTTAGTCCTCAAGCAAGTGCCAAGTAATGAAGTTCCAGTGGAGCATGACACTCCTCTGGACTCCATATTTCCCAAACTACACTGACCATTAATATTCATATGCACATACACACACACATACAGTACTCTCAGATGAATTCCGTGTAGGGTGCTTTCAGAAACGTGTTTGGTACACACGGCCAGTATGTAAATGCAGACAAAGTCAACTCATGGCAGAGGCTTAGAGGAAGCACCGTCCTCTGTTCTAATAACTCTAATTGAATTCATCTCTCACTCTGACCGTGTGTGTGGGTGTTCTTGTACGGCTATGTTTGTGAGGACTAATTTGAGTTTTTAACCATCAGAGTAGGACATGTTTACACAGTGAGGACATGATGCGCTGTCCTCACCTCCTTAAGAAAACCACCGTTGTCCCTGTACCAAGGAAAACACCTCTCTCTTGCCATAATGATTATTGAACTGTTACTCTGACCTCTGCTATTATTGAGTGTCTGGACAGATTGGCTGTATCATATATAAAATATAACATCCCTGTTAATGTTTGACCCATTACAGTTTTCCTACTGTTCTAACAGACCAGTAGAGGACGCTATCTCACTTGCTCGGTATACTGCTTTATTACAACTTGAAAAGAAAAATAGCTGTGTCAGAAAGTTGTTTATTGATTGCAGCTCTGCTGTTACTACAACTGTACCATCCAAATTAGTGTTGAAACTCAGAGTTCTTGGTTGGGGCAACTCTATCTGTAATTGGCTATTTGATTTCCTGACAGGTGGGCCCCAGACTGTGAGAATAGGTAAAACATACTCACCTCCATTAGGACAGGCGTGCCTCAGGGCAGCTGTCTCAGTCCCCTATTTGTATAGTCTGTTTACACACGACTGTGTTGCCAAGTATAACAACATCATCATTAAATTCGCAGATGACACCACAGTGATTGGACTAATAAGCGACAGTGGTGAGAGGGCCTGTAGTAGGGAAGTGGAAGAGTTAACCACATGGTGCCTTGATAACAACCTCCCTAAATGTCGAGAAGACAAAAGAAATCATTGTTGACACTGGAAAGATCAGAGTAAATCACTTTCCTATTTCCATTAACAGTACATCTGTTGGAATGGAGCAGTGTCCATGAGCTATTTTTAGCCCTTCCCGAGCGGAAGCGGAAGCTTCACAGCAAACGGAAGTCAGACATCGGATGCACTAGACTACATTAGAAGTAAGCAGTTTGTCGCTATTTTCTTCATTTTTTGTGTAATTTTTTTTTGCCGTTTTCACCTATTTTTTCTAGTGTGCCATGGTGTACATAAAACATTGCTGCTACGGAGAATGCAATAGTGACTCCAGATACGCGGATAGTCCGCCTATGGTGGGTGTATGGTTCCTTAATTTTCTGAAACCCAAGCAGCAGCTGGAGAAGTGTTTACGTTGGATCAGAGCTTGTGGCCGTCCACACGAGCAGTTCAACGTTAACAAAGTTCATAAAATTACGTTCATCTGTACCAAACATGTTGTTGGAGGAGAAGGACCGACGGAGGATCACCCTGATCCAATTCCAGCATGTTATTTTCAAGAGCAGGTGAGTTGATGTTGATCGCACGCACTGATGTTTTTTTCAAGGTAAAGGCCCGGGCACACGCTGCACATAGAGTGAAACTTATTTTTGACCGTACTAACGTGCATTACTTGCATGACCTTCTTACCTGAGTATGATCCATTACACATGTGATTGGCCAGTTGTGTAACTTAATATGACATAATACTTGGTGTGTCTTGTAGGCACAATACAAGTGAAATCAGTAGATAAATGCCAAATACTACAAAATTCAGTTTATTATTAATCATAATGTTAATATAATTACCTATCATGTATTCATGTAATGGAATGTGCTCAAAAGTATGATTCACGCATGGTAAAATAATAATGACATTAAAATAAATCAAAACATTTTTGAACACCAATTACACACACACACACACACACACACACGCACACTGTGTTACTGCCTTTTGAATTACTGGGGTGGTGTGGCAGGAATGAGGAAAAACACGGGAGACTAAGGCGAGTTTGATGTTTATTCCTCAACTCCAAAAACCAACTGCAGCAGGAACAACCATGCCCCCAGCTCACTGTCCTGCTGGGTGAGAGGCATAGCCCCTAGTGTCCGCCACAGTAGTATTGTTATAGTGCTTGTGGCCATGTCTGGTTAGTGCAATACTCTCCAACTTGCTTATGTACTTTTTTCCAGGTGCGCAAATTTTCAAGGAAGAGAAAATCCTAAGCATGGCATGACGATCTTTTCTCGCAGTCCAAAAGATCTGCAGACAATGATGCTCTTTCGTCAATGAATAGAAAATCTAGGTGGCAACTCCTCAGTTAAAGCTGGAGAACCTGGAGACATGAACGATGGAGTTTGCTATGATGGTGACGATGGAGAGACTGTTAATGAAAACATCAGTGTACGAGGGGAGGCAGTTTGGGCTGAACACTCCTATTCCCATCAGCCTCGTTTTGTTGACAAGGGCACACAAACCGACAATGAAGTTAAGGACAATGGCACTCAGACTGTGTATACACACTGTGAATTGAGTGCCAAAATTGGCCTCATTATTGGGAGGAACCAACTCGCAAAAGCCAAACTGGACTCCTCTAATGGTCCAGGAAAAGATTCCCCTCTCTTGAGCCTGAGTGCTGTCAAAGACAACGACACACTGATGAGACATTTCACAGGTCTCACATACCTACACTTCTTGGCTCTGTTCAATTTTCTTGGGCCTGCTGTCACATGTGTTATGGAAGTCACACATAACATAAACCAATATACAGTGTCTTCCTTAATGTCTGGTACAAAGGAGAATTTTCTCTTCATTTGGCTGTACACTACAAAAGTTCAAATTTTAAATCAAAAATTTCATATGTGGTTAAAGTACAGATTTTCAGCTTTTATAAGAGGGTGTTTGTATAAATATCAGATTCACATCCATGGATGAATTACATGGAATCTATTTAATTTTTTAATTTACTAATTATTTTACATATTTTCATTTTTATCTTAACATCACTATCTCTGTATCCATATTTCGGGGTGTGGGAGTCATGCTAAAAATCCTATCTCTATTTGGGAGGGTGTAGTGGTGTGTGTGTACAGTGAATGATACTGTATATGTTATTGTGGCCACTGGGTGTGGGTTGTTATGTTTGACTCTCTTGTTATACTGTAAACATGGAAAATGAATTAACAGAATTGTCAAAAATAAATAAATAAATAAAATTAATATCGGATTCACCATTTAGAAACTAACATTTTTTTTAATATAGTCCCAGTATTTCAGACCACTTAAATTATTGGGACAAGTTAACATTATGAAATAGAATAAAATATTAAAAAGTTAATAAAAGCTAATAAAACAAGTCCACTACTTTAACTGGAATCAAGTGTTCATAAAACCGTGAGCGAGGGGAGGGGGGCAATCGGTACTTTGTCCCGGTGCTCCCTGGCCAGTCCGCTACCGACAGGGTCAGTAATAGAAGCTAAACGCTGAAAAGCTATACTTTAACCTCATATGAAATTGTTTGATTTCAAATCTGAATATACTATGTAGTAGCCTACATAGCCAAATGAAGAGAAAATGGGGAACCATATGCTGTGTGACAGCTGGCACACCCCCTCATTTAACCGGTCAATCAACTGCTGTTTTTTTCCCCCTGTCCTTGGCAGTCCACAACACTGCAACCATCTTTTTAGTTGCAAGTTACTGTGCACATCAATCTCCGGTGTAAACTTTGCACCGGGAACATCATTCGGGGAACCGGGGTTCATATTATCGGATTTATGGCAGCATATACGTGAGTTGGTGTTGTAAACACAGCCATGCTGTGCCATGTCTGACTTCCTGTGACGCGTCCATAGCTACAGCGATGCTGTGACATCACTCAGACGCAGTTGGGGAACGCATGCAGTACGAGGGTGTTTGAACTAGGATAGGGATCGATTGGCCACTAAATTGGGAGAAAAGGGGAAAAATCAGAAGAAAAAGAGAAAAAAGAAAAAAAGGGGGAGGGGGAAACATCACTTGGACACTGCCCCATTGTGGACAGTTTTAGATTTGGTTGATGCTAGATGGTTGATGCTGGGTCCAACGGGGTGTAGGCACGGAAGTAGACATGATCGGTTGTTGGTTAGGGTTAGGGTTTAAACTCTTTTTAGATTTCCATTGTTAGCAAGCGTTAACGTTAGCTATCGTTACAGTACGATCTGGCAATGTTAAGGTCAGTTGTAAGCTAGCTAGCTAAATGTTTCAGTGCGCATCGTTTGTTTCAAGTCAGTGCGCTTCGAGGTTACGCTCTGTCTATTGGCCGACGCAACAGCCAATCACGGCTACTTCCGTGCCTACACCCCGTTGGTTTAGATGGTTGATGCTAGATCCAACAGGGAGTAGGAATGGAAGTAGCCGTGATTGGCTACTTCATCGAGGACACCAGCCACCCCGCTCATGTTCACTTCTCATTCCTTCCATCTAAAAAACACTACTGGGGCATCAAATCACACACCACCCATCTCAGTAATAGTTTCTTTCCACAGGCAGTCAGGTTGCTGAACAGCTCATGCATCCATATGCACCTCAGATTGTTGTGTTATCAGTTGTATATTGTGTATGTAATGTATGAATTCACTGTGTACATAGTCTGTTATTGTTTTTTTTGGGGGGGGGGTGACGTGTCCTGGTGTCTTTTGTCGCTGTGTCCCTTGTGTTAAGGCAGAGAGAGCCAGAGCACAAGCATTTCTCTGTATTGTAAGTATATATGACAATAAAGCTGAACTTGAATTAGAGCTTGGGTTAGAACTGTAGAATTGGGTTAAGATTAGGGTAGGGGTTAAAGTTAGGCATGTAGTTTTGATGGTTAAGGTTAGTGTTGGGGAATGAATGTAGTGTGTGTGTGTGTGTGTGTGTGTGTGTGTGTGTGTGTTTATTCTACTGAGGAACATGATCGGTGAACCTGATTGTGTATCCAAGGTCAGAAGAGCTCTTCTCTCTGATCTCTACCTGTGCGTGCCAGCTAACTCGCTGAGCTGCTGCATGCGTGTGGTGTCCACACAGACAGCGTTGCTGCTGCGGCGCTGCAACCGTCAGCCCTATTGTTCTACACTGAGTTTGCCTTTGATAATGGCCATCAATAACCGAATATTTCATTTCATTTCATTATACATTTCATTTATATTTGGTTTAGACAGAAAAGGGTGCATGGGGTTTCTAGGGGTGGGGGGAAAATCGATAGAGCATAGTATTGCAATATTTTGCACAGCAATATTGTTGTCGATACACAGATTGTCTGCTTGACATCCCATTTTGCTGCAATAACATGACTGAAGCGAGATGAGCAGACTGAAAACTTTATCTCATTAGATATAACAGATGTTGACAAAGTTTTCCTTTGGGGACATACTAATTTGCAGTTCAAAACAACAAGTCCTCCAACCCATACAACCACATAGGTCGTTTGTTCCAAACCTGCAACGCTGCTAATTATGAAGTACTCGTTTGGGGACTTTGGGACTAATATTGTTCATGCAAAGTGAAGGTGTAAAACTAAGCAAACATAGCTTGAGAAGATTTGTGACAAAACCAACAGTTTACAAGAGTATTGATAGTTTTTGCACCCCCACCCCCATCTCTTGGCTCGTCGCATTTTGATTGGTAATGAAGGTCGAAGGTCATATGATGACGAGGCGCCCGAGGCACCAGATTGTCCTTATTTACACAACCGCTAGAGGTCGCTTAACTTTAAAACGTAACTGTAGGTCGTATTAAGCTGCTTGTACAACGACCTATGGGGTCGTTTTTTGGTGGAGGACAGTCTCGTTCAAAAAGTAAAACTTTTTTTTTTCTTTTGGATTTTTCCCCCTTTTCCTCTCCAATTGTATCCAGCCAATTACCCCACTTTTCCAAGCTGTCCCGGTCGCTGCTCCACCCCCTCTGCCGATCCGGGGAGGGCTGCAGACTACCACATGCCTCCTCTGATACATATGGAGTCACCAGCCGCTTCTTTTCACCTGACAGTGAGGAGTTTCACCAGGGGGATGTAGCACGTGGGAGGATCACGCTATCCCCCCCCCCCGAACAGGTGTCCCGACCGACCAGATGAGGTGCTAGTGCAGCGACCGGGACACATACCCATATCCGTCTCCCCACCCGCAGACTCGGCCAGTTGTGTCTGTGGGGACACTCAACCAAGCTGGAGGTAACACGGGAATTCGAACTGGCGATCCCCGTGTTGGTGGGCAACGAAATAGACCGCCATGCCACCCGGACTCCCCCCAAAAAAGGCAATAAATGCTTAAAATTGCAATACTATTGTATCGTGACTTAAATATCGTGACAATATCGTATCAAGGGGCCTCTGGTGATTCCCACCCCCAAGGGTTTCTGTTATGACAATATAGTACACATGTAGCCTCCTCTTTCCCCTCACATGCCATTGCTCACGCGGGCTGTGTGGCTGCCTGTCAACATGGGCGCCGAACTGACAAGCAAGATGGTCCGCGGGGCGCACGTGCTGCTCAGGTAGGCGGTGTGGCCCGGGCTTTCCTCCTCTCTTTTCTAGACACACGCATGCACGCATGCATCCACACACATGCTAATGCACTGATTTCTAAAGGATAGGTGCTGGAGAGGACACTGGTGTTCAGAAAGATTGGTTGAGAGAGGAAGAGAGAGAAAAAGATGGGTAGTCGGTAATATACAGCATCCGGATGTGGGCCACTTCAGGCAGTAATGCAGCACTGATGGCCTTCTTCTGGCCCTGACAAAATGGATGTGAGCCTGACGTGGCCCACATGTATAATAGCAAATATGGCCCAGATATGACAAATCAAATGTGGGCCTTTTTTGGCAAAGATGCGGTGCTGTCGGCAACATGTAATCTGGATGTGACCCTGAAGTGGCCCGTGTGGTAAATGGTGAATATGGCCCAAATATCATATAACAAATATGGGCCACCTTCGGCAAATATGTAGCACATGCGGCATTGCTATGGCTTGGTTCTGGCTCAGATCTGGCAAACAGGAGCGGACCGCCCAAGTCAAGTGCCGTCATTCCATGCGGTATCTGGGCCGGATGAAAGTGTCGGGTGTGGGACGGGTCCGGGCCACAGCAATTGCTATCTGGGATAGATTACTAGGCAAAAGGGAGAAAACAGAAGAAGAATAAAACAACAGTGAAAGCAAGCTCAAGGAAGAGAAAGGGGGACAGACTGAGATAGGTGAGGTAAAAAAAAAAAGAGAGAAAGGCAGTCAGGCAGAAGTAGTACGGGGGAAGGAGGCTGAGAGAGGGATAGAAAGGCAGGCAGACAGACAGGTGGATAGATAGATAGAAAGACTAAGAGGGAGACATGAAGGGGATGTGGGTGGCAGATGGAGATCAGGGCTTGTATTTATCATGCCTGTCAGAGCAAGGCAGTCCATCATGGATCACCGACCAGGTCCTCCAGACAATTCAATATAATACGGACTGAACTCAACCAAAGAATATTACCAAAGATACCCTACCTTGGGAATCTTGATAAATATGCAAAAGAGAGGCAAAAACACACAGACTGACAGACAGACTGAAAGATGAATATGAATAGGTAGATTGTTAGGTAGATTGTTAGGTAGATTGTTAGGTAGATTGTTAGGTAGATTGTTAGCGATCGCTTATTTGCGCTCAAACGTGCACCCGCATAAAAGTACAGTTAGTATGTACGTTTGCAAGCCGGTGCTAAATGTGTGCCTGAACGGATGTCTGTTGAGGAGGTACAAGGTGATCATCCCAAGTCCCCCCCCCCTCTTTTTTCTCCCCAATTGTACCTGTCCAATTACCCCAAGGGGTTATTAAGGGGTTAAGTATAGGAGTAGTACCTTTCCTACATGGCCTTTTGTGGCGTCCTAGACTGGTCTCCATACTCCCAAGCATCCGTGCGTGGTGAAGAGCCGCGCCCTCCTGGCGGTAATCCTGTTAACGTTGTCAGGAGACAACAGAGCAGGACACGGCGGATCTGGAGGAGTAAACCTCGGTAATACGCCCTGCTATTCCTATGGGTAGCAGTAGTCCGAGCTGCATTCATCGACAAACTGATGTTATGGACCGGGGGACATCGTGTCTTTGCAGATGATCAGTGCATCTTGACAATGGAAAGGCACAAAATCTCCAGTTAGCGGAGAACCATAGAACTGCATGGGGAGTAGCGCCCCATGCTTTAAACAATCATGCGCAACCGAAACCCTGATGGGGCGTCCTGACGGACGACCTAGGTGAGGTGAGGAGGAATTACCTCCCTCTTCCGAGCTGTCCCAGTAGCTGCTCCACCCCCTCTGCCGATACGGGGAGGGCTGCAGACTACCACATGGCTCCCCTGATACACGTGGAGTCGCCAGCTGCTGCTTTTCACCTGACAGTGAGGATCACACTATTCCCCCCAGTTCCCCCTCCCCCCGAACAGGTGCCTCGACCGACCAGAGGAGGCGGTAGTGCAGCGACCAGGACACATACCCACATCCGGCTTCCCACCCACAGACACTACCAATAGTGTCTGTAGGGACCTCCGACCAAGCCGGAGGTAACGCAGGGATTCGAACCGGCATTCCCCATGTTGGTAGGCGTGGAATAGATCGCCACGCCACCCGCACGCCCTCATCCCAGGGTTTTAGACGGTGCACCGAGGGGTTTGACGTTTAGTGTTTTTTAGGTTTATGGGGCGGTATGGTTCAGGAGGTAGAGCAGGTCATCTACCACTCAAAAGGTTCCTGGTTCGAACCCCGGCTCCTCCGGAGAGCGTGTCAAGGTGTCCTCGAGCAAGACACCAAACCCCTAACTGCTCCCGACGAGCAGGTCGGAGTGGTTGGTAGACTAGAAAAGCGCTACATAAAATGCAGTCCATTTACCACTTAGCGAGGAAGAAAGAGTTCAAAAGGCCGACAACCCTTTTCGGAGAAGCAGACGACCATGAGAAAACCAGACAAAGCGCGGAAGAAGCGACATAATCAATCGCTGGGAACACTAAACTCCGCTTTGTCGAAGCTACAAAGATGTGATGTTGTGGTGGAACACGAATCTTTCCGTCAGGCCATAGGAACTCACAGACAGGCTCGTACGCAAACCCTTCACCACACACACACACACACACACACACACACACACACACACACACATCCATCTTCCTATCTATCCGTCTCTAGGATAACCTGATTAGAGATTTTGCAGATTTTCAATCAGGGTTTGACCAAAACCAATACACCTTTGCTGGGCTCGGTGCACAAAACGAGATCGTTTCTCTTCCCCGTGGTGCCAAAGAAAAAGGAAGCGGCACCATCTGTCTTGTAAGCGGTTTGGAGATGTTGTTGTGCGACATAGTTATACGCTTCCCCGGGTTGGCCAAATAATATTTATCTGGGAGGTCTGCCATCTTTATGTCGCTTTGTCCAGAGCAGCTCTGTCAAGGAAACCCATGATGCAGTTTGGTTGATTCATCACACCCGGCTGCTGCAGGTGCCCTCAACCGAGGCTTGTTTTAGCTGCCCGAACGTTACCCCCCCCCCCAACCTCAACACCACCCCCCACCTCCCACCCACCCACCTCAACCAAAGTTGTTTTACTTTCCAAAATTGTGTTTGTTCATATGTCCCTGTAGTGCTGCGGCTGTGTGTGTGTGTGTGTGTGTGTGTGTGTGTGTGTGTGTGTTTTGAAGCGGGGTAGTGATTGGCTAACAGTGATAAGTTACAGCAGCAGCCTCAGGTGCTGGAGTCAATAAAAGCTCATTAACTCAACGAGAGGGTCAGTGGCTACGTCCACCGCAATACACCTCCCACTTTGTCTTCTTCACAGGGAAAACCAGGCTGTGTGTGTGTGTGTGTGTGTGGGTGGGTGTGTGTGTACGTTCCTAATTGTGTGTGGTTGTATGTACTGGATGTATTGGACTACAAGGCTCATTTACTCCGACTTTAGATAGAGAGGGGAAGGAGGAACGGGCAGGGAAAAGGGGGATAGTGATTATGATTATTATACAACAACAGCAGAATACATCTTACCTCGCTCCAGCTCCTTGTCTCCAATTCTTTTCTCTTTTTTTTTTTAAATCCCTTTTTCTCCCCAATTGTACTCGGCCAATTACCCCACTCTTTCCGAGCCGTCCCGGTCGCTGCTCCACCCCCTCTGTCAATCCGGGGAGGGCTGCAGACTACCACGTCTCCTCCAATACACGTGGAGTCGCCAGCCGCTTCTTTTCACCTGACAGTGAGGAGTTTCACCAGGGGGACGTAACACGTGGGAGGATCACGCTATTCCCCCATTCCCCCTCCCCCCTGAACAGGCATTCCGACCGACCAGAGGAGGCGCTAGTGCCACGACCAGGACACATACTCACATCTGGCTCCCTACCCGCACATGGCCAATTGTGTCTGTAGATACTCCCATCCAAGCCGGAGGTGACACAGGGATTCGAACCAGCGATCCTCATGTTGGTAGGCAACAGAATAGACCGCTACACTACCCGGACCCCCGCCATCTCCATTTCTGACAGGTTGTTGTTTTAGACGCACGGTGGTGCGGTGGTTAGCGCGGTCGCCTCACAGCAAGAAGGTTCTGGGTTCGAGCCCCGGGGCAGTCCAACCTTGCGGGTCGTCCCGGGTCTGTGTGGGTTTCCTCCAGGTGCTCTGGTTTCCTCCACAGTCCAGAGACGTGTAGGTCAGGTGAATCGGCTGTACTAAATTGACTCTAGGTATGAATGTGTGCGTGCATGTGTGTGTGATGGCCTGGCGGCCTGTCCAGGGTGTCTCCCCGCCTGCTGCCCAATGACTGCTGGGATAGGCTCCAGCATCCCACAGCGGTTCTGATAATGGATGGATGGATTCTTTTGATTCATTGGCCCAGCAGGCTGAAGCTGTATGGAATATTTGGAGATGTCGGTGGACTCGCTGCGCCGGGTGATGCTAAACTGTGACGTGGTGTGTTACATCCTGTCAGCTGCTAGGCAGTGCTGATTAAGCATTTGGTCTGCGAAGGTCGTTTCATGCCACTGCATGTCATCTAGAGATGTTAGCCAAAGCCCCTGGCAAAGTTCTTTAGTGATCTCTCTGCCTGCATCTCATACGCTCTCTCTCATACTCTCTCTCTCTCTCTCACTCATACTCTCTCTCATACTCTCTCTCTCTCTCTCACTCATACTCTCTCTCATACACTCTCATACTCTCTCATACTCTCTCTCTCTCTCTCTCACTCATACTCTCTCTCATACACTCTCATACTCTCTCATACTCTCTCTCTCTCTCTCATACTCTCTCTCTGTCTCTCACTCATACTTTCTCTCATACACTCTCATACTCTCTCATACTCTCTCTCTCTCTCTCTCATACTCTCTCATACTCTCTCTCTCTCATACTCTCTCATACTCTCTCTCTCCTACTCTCTCTCATATGCTCTCATACTCTCTCTCATACTCTCTCTCTCTCTCATACGCTCTCTCTCATACTCTTACGCTCTCATACTCTCTCTCTCTCTGATACTCTGTCTCTCATACTCTCTCTCTCTCATACTGTGTGTCTCTCTCTCATACTGTGTCTCTCTCTTTCTCATACTCTGTCTCTCTCTCAGGGCCAAATTTGTGTGTGTGCATGTGTTATGTGCCCCGCGTGTCTTCTTATCGCAACACATCTATTTCTCCCTCATTCTCTTGAGTTACTCTTCATCTCCAAGTCCCCCTACCTTCCCGTCTCTCTTCCCTTGCCTGCCCTCAACCCCACCCCCCTGCACACACACACACACACACACCCCTAATTGCCATCTGGTTTCCCAACCCTCATCATACCCCTTCCACCGCCTTTATTGCTTTACATAACGGAGGATAACCAGACTGTTTTTTCCACATCAATCTTTTATTACGGCTCCATTGTGCGCTCTCTTTAACAAGCTTTTAGGTTAAATAATGTACCAACTGGTGGCCAGAGGCTGCTACCGTGGGACTGTGATTGTCAGTCTTGTGTGTGCATGCAGGTGTGTGTACCCACACGCTCTTTTAATAGATCGACAATATCCCGGGTTACATTACTTTCTACAGCGGATCCGCCTCATTGTCCCATCTGCTGCTGGCGTTAACGGCGAACAGCACCATACCCGGGAGGGAGGCTGCAGGGTTAAGTGCTTTTCTCAAGGACGCAACAGCAGGACATGTGTACAAAGGTGGCAGCCATGTAGACTCATACACAATATATAGACTCATACACAAACACACACATATACACACACACATATACACACAAACATATTTCAATAGAAGCACTCGATCGGACATGCTTGGGTGTTCTCGAGATAAGTATTCTCTCCATTGCTCCCAGTTTCCTTTTAAATGCTGCTGCTGTCCATCATGTTCGGCGGTCTTGATGCCTCGCCTACACTGACTCAGTCGACACACAACCCAGATAGCATCCGGATGTGGGCCACTTCAGGCAATGACGTGGCACTGATGGCCTTTGGCTGGCCCTGACAAAATGGATGTGAGCCTGAAGTGGCCCACATGTATAATAGCAAATATGGCCCAAATATGACAAATCAAATGTGGGCCTTTTTTGGCAAAGGTGCGGCGCTCTCGGCAACATGTAATCTGGATGTGACCCTGAAGTGGCCCGTGTGGTAAATGGTGAATATGGCACAAATATCACAAAACAAATATGGGCCACCCCCGGCAAATATGTGGCACATGCGGCGTTGCTATGGCTTGGTTCTGGCCCAGATCTGGCAAACAGGAGCGGACCGCCCAAGTGCCATCATTCCACGCAGTATGTGGGATGGATGGAAGTGTCGGGTGTGGGACGGGTCCGGGCCACAGCAGTTTTGCTATCTGGGAAGCTCCAGTTTATCTGGACTGTGTTGTGTGTGTGTGTGTGTGTGTGTGTGTGTGTGTGTGTGTGTTGGGGGTTTCACAAAACTTGATGTTCTCCTCTGTTTGGACAGGCCTTGCACGGCCAAGTCTCTCTCCAATTAGCCTTCAAATACTTCGTATTTGTGTCGTGAAGATGACTCCAGCACCTCGAAAATCATCTTTTGATGCGAGGCCTCGCTTTAATTGAAACCCCGGTTCTCAGCTATGTCCGTTGTCTGTTACGACGGACAGCGCTGTGCACTATCCATTCTCCACTAATATTTCTCTTGTCTCTCATTGGCAATTAGTTCATGTTTCGTTTTCTTGAGCACATTACCTCGTAGAGCTGCTGCATGGGCGCTTGTGCATAAAAATACACTTTTGTAGCCATGCATAATTTTGACAGTAACTGTGATAATTACAATTCGAGCATGTCCAAATTTGCATACTTCTTTAGCAGAATCGCAGATCGCCCACCTTCTTAACGTACAGTGGTTTATTAACCAAGGCAATTGTTTCTGGATTTAGCATGACTATGAATAACAAAGTAAATCCCGCTAAATTAAAAACCCTCCGTCAAACCCGTGCTGGATATTAGCCTCTCCTCTTAGGGGGGATTCAGCCAGAGCACTATTTTAAAGCTAAAACCCGGATTTTTTCCTCCTTCATTCATAAATAGTCATCTGGACCGTGAAGTCAGTTTGCGTAATACTTACCTGTATCTTTACTATAGTTGGAGACCATAGTTGGAGATATACTACTTTAAAATCCCCGTGTACAGCTGTTGTATGGACTAAGCACACTCTCTCCCGCATTCCGACTCGACCAGCTCGATCATTTCCGGGCAGCGCCGGAAGTGTTACGGACAACCGACAACAACAGCGAAGCGATGGCGTTTTTCACTCGGTCTCTTCAAACTCTACCCAAACTCACAGTTAACGACGTTAGTTGCATTAACCAAGAAGCATGCCATACGTCAGTTGCCAAAAAGGAGAAGGCCTTCAAACTTTATGTTTCAAGTGACATCCACAATTTCGAAGGTAATGTTATTGGGTAGGACCAGAGCCCTAGAAAGAGAGAGTTACGTCAACTCCGTAGACGTCAATGGACCAATTATTCAACCGCAATGGCGGATCATGGGAGCCCCGGACAGTTCCAAACAGTGCGACCCGGGGCAATAGGATTTCTATGGCGAAGGTCTGTTTCTCGCATTAATCAAAGGTTAATTTACAGGTAAGAAGCTACAGTTGACATTTTAAAGATGACTATTTTACAAGCACGTTTGAATGATGTAATTTAAAGTGTGACAGCTCGTCAATTCCTACACATGCGCATAGGATATGTGTCACGTTGGAATATATCTATATATACATGTAAAAATCAGAAAATATTGGTTAGTAGTCACCCGAAATCGCGGCTAAGCAGTTCATTTAAATGACCCGCCAAGCTTCGTTTGGAACTATTGGGCGGCTACGTGAACCACGTGACCCTCTCGCGTTCTGACCCCTCATTGGCGCAACTCTCTCTTTCTAGGGCTCTGGTGTATAGTCCATGGGCCAGAGCCCAAAATTTCCTATTTCGGTACACTCAAGGTGGCAAAACTTACTTATAATTTTTGAAAGGATCCATGTCTGTAGATGATATTTTGGTATGATAACCATTCCTGAGTGGCAGCTGTATCACAGTTATCAGCTCATGAAGTTAACCCCCCCCTAAAGTAAATTGCATTTTAGACGCTGCTGCATATCCTGGTTTAGCCTCATGGTCAGGACATTTTTCAATGTTCTATAATATTGTCTTTGGTATCATTTTAAAGGGGACCTTCTTAGCTTTCATTCAAGCCCTGTTGTGGATATTTCTCACAAATATAGAGGTCACTTGAGCTCTTCAACCCGTCAATAACACACATCTTTCTGCAATGTTCGCCTAAACTATATACTTTCTTTTAGCCCTGTGGCATCTAGGAATATCAGGGACACAAAACACAAAAACTGGAATACTCACAGGACTGTAAAGATTCAGGAAATGTATAATATACCCATACTATTTCATTGTGTGAGGTGATTGTGAACCTTAAATTAGAAGGGCATTATTACTAAGAAACTAACTAGACCAAAGCCAGTTAGTCCATGGGTCAGACCAGATATCGATATCACCCAAGGTGACACAACTTCACTGGTGCCATTTTATTTGGTACACTAACAGAAGTAAAATAATACATGATAACCTTTCCAAATGAGCAGCTATTTCATTTTTCTTTCAGGAAACCTGTTTCTGTGCCTCTCACGATTGTGTATTTGCCCAGATTTTTACAAATATAGCATTTCAACACCTCTGGTACTGATTAGCCTAGCTTAAACTCTGGGACAGTTCTTAGTTGGCCAACAACCAAGGATAACCAGTACTGTGTACTTCCATTCATTGTGCTAAGCTAGGCTAACGTGCAGCCAGATAGCTTTCTACTAAACACATATAGAGGAAACTGGTATCTATCTTCTTGTCTCACTCTGGAGAAGATTGTAAGCTAATTTCCCATAATGTTAGCATGTTTTTTTAATGTATATGTTAATATGATTAGTTAAAGTGGCTACGAAGAACTTTCATCTTGTGTTGATTTTAGCGGCCTCATGTGGACAAAATACAGCTGTTGCATAGCAACTAGGTAATGTATCTATTTGTGGCTATGTAAGATAAACAATGGTAATATGACGCTGGTGAAGCAAAGTAAACTTTGTTTTAGTAGTGTTCATACACCTAAGTTGCATGTATTTGTTTGTATGTGGCAGGTGAAAACTGACTGAATATGGCCACTGGTGAACAAGCAAGTTTTTACCCAATACCAAAGCGCCCACGGGTGGAGTGCATTATCCACTGTTCTGATGATACAGATAAGCTGGTTTCACTACAAAGTGTCGACTCATGGAGAACTCTGCTCAGGGCAGCTCAGATACGAAATCATGCACCAGTTTTGAAACTGGCAAAAGACATTCCTGAGGGACAGATTCCAGCAATCTACTACCACAGAAAGTGTCGCAGTATCTTCACTATGAAGCAAATTCTTGATGGCCTCCTTGCAAAAGAAAAGAAAAGTTGTGTCTCTGCTGAAGAGAAACAATCTAAGAGAGTAGCTCGACATGCTCCAAGTACATCTAGGACTTATGATGCAGAGTGCATATTTTGTCAGAAAAACAGCAAATATTCCAAGAGACAGAATACGAGAGAAGTACTGGTGCAGTGCCGAGAACTGCGAGCTGATGTAAAGATCAGGAGTGCAGCCACAAAGAAAAGGGACAGCAGAATCCTTGCCATTGTGAGTAGAGACCTTGTAGCAGCTGAAGGGCACTACCACAGGTCATGCTATAGACTTTACACCAAAGAAGAGGTTTCCAAAGGTTAGGTTGCCAGCAATGAAGATGATGATGCTGCAGCCCAGTATGAAGCTGCTGTGAATAAGGCATACAATGAGCTGTTCCTCTTCATCAGGATGGAGCTTTTTGGCAATCCTCAAGTGATGACAATGACTGATCTCTCTTCTAGACTGGTAGCTTCAATGAACTCCCAAGGCATTGCCCAAGTCAAGGAATCAACCAAGAAACACATAAGGCGAAACCTGGAGAGTGAGTTTGCTGGAGCCTTGCAGATATTCCCTGATGAGAAAGGAAAATTCCTCCTCTATCCCTTTAACTTGTCCATGAGGGAACTTGCCAAAGAAAATCAGTCTCTCAAAAGGGAGCTGCAGACCCTGAAAAGTGTCAGTGCACAAGATGTTATAGCCAAAGCAGCCATCAAATTGAGAGCAGACATTAAAAGTCAAGATGTTCCTCAAACCTGGCCGCCTGAAGTCAAACCAGAAGCAGAATGTCCTACCATTCCAGAGTCGCTCATTATCTTCCTGTACTCTCTACTCACAGGCTCAAATGATCCTGATCATGCATCCCAGAGAGTGCAGTGCCTTCTGCAGTCATTTGGCCATGACATAGTATATGCAGTGACATGTGGAAATACCAAGCCTTCCAAGCACATTGTTCTGCCATTCAGTGTCAAATCGTTGACAGGAAATGTAGAGTTGATAAACATCCTCAACCGACTTGGTCACAGTGTGTCCTATTCACAGATGGAAGAGATCAACACTGCCCTGTGTCTCCAGAAACTCTCATCATCAGGGAGTGGCATTGCCCTTCCAGCTAACATCCATCCTGGCATATTCACAACTTTAGCCTGGGACAATATCGACCGTCTTGAAGAAACTGTCAGTGGTGAGGGAACATCTCACAGAGTCAATGGGATTGCTGTGCAAGCAAAGCCAGTCAACCCACTTCCTGTCCAACCCATGCCCACTGTTCCCAAAACAAAGAAGAGAAGCATTGATGGACCCCCACCAATGTTACCAACTTACAATGCTGGACAACGGGTAGGGCCACCACAAAGCAAAAAGTCAGATGCCGGTACTGCAGCCAATACTAAGCTTGCCAGAGAGGAAAAACCTTCTTTGGGTCCTAGCACGCATGTCACAACAAGAAGAACAGTCAGTCAGCAGCTGGACAGGCTTCAACATCCTGACTCGAGGAGAGATGACGGTCATCCCCGACAATAATAGGCTATCTGCCTACCATCAATGCTCCAGCGACACAAATGTCTACTGTCAACGAGGTGCTTAACCAGTCACTGAGCATCATGCAGTGCTTAGGCCTGAGGAAGATTGTCTGTGTCTTTGACCAAGCCCTGTATGCGAAGGCTGTCGAGATCACATGGAAACACCATGACAAGTTCCATGATATCATCGTTAGGCTTGGGGTATTCCACACCATCTGCACACTGCTGGCAATAATAGGAAAGCGTTTCCAAGATGCTGGACTCAAAGACCTCTGCATTGAGTCTGGCATGATTGCAGAAGGCTCAATTACTGGTGTTATGGATGGCCGCAAGTACAACAGGGCAGTGCGACTACACAAGCTCCTGTATGAGGCTCTCATGCGACTGACCTTGAATGGTTTCCTGTCCTGGTTGGAAGAAACTCACAGGAATGACATGGTTCACCTGAATGAGACACTGAAGACCATTGACAGCCTTGGGAAAGAAGTCTCACAACATGCTTTGAAGGAGGTCCTCGAGAACAGCTCTTGTACACGCATCATGGATCTATTTGAAGTCTACCGTGAGTTCCTTAGAGGTGGAAACGGCAGCCTCTCGAACTTCTGGATGTCCTATTTGGACATGGCTGAAATCTTGTTGGGGCTCATCCGAGCATCCAGAGAGGGAGACTGGATGCTACACTTGGCTAGCATTCGAGCAATGATCCCATGGTGCTTTGCTTATGACACGTTGAATTATGCACGCTACCTCCCCTACTACTACGCCCAGATGTCTGAGCTGCCCATCACACACCCAGATGTGTACACAGAATTCATGGAAGGAGGCTTCTCGGTCCAATTGGGCTCCACCAATCCCTTTGGCCGAATCCCTGTTGACCAAGCTATAGAAGAAACGGTGAACAAAGACACCCAAACAGCTGGAGGGACAAAGGGATTCAGCTTGAAGCCAGGAGCTGTGACCAAATATTATCTCACAGCTGAGTATAGAAGCATGTACCTCAGACAGCTGAGAGACCTGACAGGTCAAGGCAGGTGCAAATGGTCTCATCCAGATCTACAGAGTCCAAGGATCAAGAGAGATGAAGCAGATGTCCAGTCTCTCATGGACCTTATGGAGAATAACTGGCTCAATCCTATGTGCCCTGATGAGATTGATTTGGTTAGCCTCTCCACTGGCAACATGGCTCCACCTGATGTGACCATAGATCTCTTGAGAGCTCTTGAGAAAGGAGAAGAGGCCTACCAAGCATTCCAGCAAACAAGGTTAGATGCAGACCCACCACCTGTGAAATTCCACGACAAGATGACCAAGCAAAGTCTGAAAACATTCTCCAATGTCAGCACAAAACAAGCTCATGGAAAGAAAGCACAGGATGTGGTTCTGAAGGCAGATAGAAACCTTTTCAGTCACATGATCCTGGTGGCTGAAAGCAGGAAGGTGAATCTGAAGGATGTCCTTGCCTACCCATTGGGCCCACTACCATGGGCACTGGCAAATGCTGATGGGTCCTTACGAAAAACAAACAAGGCTGCACTTGCCAGAGAGCTTGAAAAGAATGTATCTCCTGCAGAAGACATCCCAATCCCATCTACTTCCATCATTGATGGGATGAGCCTGGTCCAAAAAATGAATGGCAACAACAAAACCTTTGCACAGGTGGCAGAGTCAGCCTTGACCCAGGTCCTCCATGAGGGAGCACAGAGTGGGAGGATTGATGTTGTTTTTGATGTCTATCACCAGACTTCGATCAAAGATGCTGAGCGACTGAACCGGGGTGGAGACATCACTCTCCAGTACAAGAATCTTGCAGGGGGACACCACGTCCAGCAGTGGAGAAAATTTCTGTGCAGTTCCTCCAACAAGACCAGTCTCATCAAGTTTCTGGTGGAAGAGTGGAAACTCCCACGATACAGAGCTATGCTGCAGGGCAAGGTGTTGTACATGACCTGTGAGGAAACCTGCTACAAGTTGACAGAAGATGGGTGTGAGGAAGCAGCAGAACTGCACTCCACACATGAAGAAGCTGACACCCGTCTGCTCCTGCATGCATTGCATGCAGCAAATGCGGGCTCAAAGTCAGTTATCATCACAGCTGAGGACACTGATGTCATGGTGCTTTGTCTTGGCTTCCAGAAGGACATCACCTGTCCCATCTACCAGAAGTGTGGGACTCAGAACCGCACACGGTTTGTCGACGTCACCAAACTGGCAAGTTCACTTGGAGACAGCATCTGTGACAGCCTAATTGGCTTACATGCCTTCACAGGCTGCGACACTGTCAGTGCATTCGCTGGTCGAGGGAAGCTGAATGCCCTGAAGATAGTGAGAAAGCACACTTCCTGCCAAGAGACTTTTAGTCAACTGGGACAGACATGGAATGTGAGTGATGAGCTGTTCCAGAAAATTGAGCAGTTCACCTGTCGGATGTATGTTGCTAATAGCAGCACTGCTGAGGTGAACAAACTGCGTTACCAGCTCTTCTGCACCAAAAGGGAGAGGTTGAGTCCAGCCAGCTGCCACCATGTAGAGACTGTCTCTTTATGCATGTTCAACGAGCCAACTATCAGGCAGCAATATGGAAGTGCTGTCTGCAGGCTAACCCTGTGGTGCCAAGCCCTACTGAGTATGGATGGACAGACGATGAAGGCAAGCTGGCCATTTACTGGATGCGCTCCCCACCTGCACCAGATGTGGTCTTGGAAATGCTAACATGCAAGTGTGTGCATTCATGCAAAATGCCAAGCTGCATGTGCCTGTCAAATGGACTTCCATGCACAGACATGTGCAGGTTACAGACCTGCAGTAACCAAAAACAGCAGGATGGTCCAGAACTGGACTTTGAACTTGGGGAGTCAGATGATGAGAGAAACGAGCAGTTTGATGAATGACAGTGTGATGATTCTGATGGTATTACTGTGGTAGTAGTCTATTGATGCACAGGATGTTGATTCTGGACTTGGTTACCCAGAGCTTGATAACAATAATGTAACCATATTCACATATACCCATTACCCTACCCATTACCATTACATATACCCACTAATGATATGGGATTACATGTATCATTGACTAAGTATATGTAAATGTCAATGTTGTTTAAAATATTAAAATAGTTCATTACCTCACTATGGTATTCCTTTTTATCATGTATTTTGATTGTGTATTTAAACAAATGTATAGAGACCAGTTTGTGACCTAACTGGCTTTGGTCTAGTTCTCATTTAAGGCTCACAATCACCTCACACAATGAAATAGTATGGGTATATTATACATTTCCTGAATCTTTACAGTCCTGTGAGTATTCCAGTTTTTGTGTTTTGTGTCCCTGATATTCCTAGATGCCACAGGGCTAAAAGAAAGTATATAGTTTAGGCGAAAATTGCAGAAAGATGTGTGTTATTGACGGGTTGAAGAGCTCAAGTGACCTCTGTATTTGTGAGAAATATCCACAACAGGGCTTGAATGAAAGCTAAGAAGGTCCCCTTTAAAATGATACCAAAGACAATATTATAGAACATTGAAAAATGTCCTGACCATGAGGCTAAACCAGGATATGCACCAGCGTCTAAAATGCAATTTAGTTTAGCGGGTGGTTAACTTCATGAGCTGATAACTGTGATACAGCTGCCACTCAGGAATGGTTATCATACCAAAATATCATCTACAGACATGGATCCTTTCAAAATTATAAGTAAGTTTTGCCACCTTGAGTGTACCGAATATCGTCTGGCCCATGGACTAGTAGGACGAACACCGGTGCAGCGGCAGAAACCTTCCCCCTGAAACAGGAACTAGGGTTAAAACGTGACGACAGCGTGGAGTTGTTTCTGTTGCACAGCTAATGCACCAGTAGTTCAATCAGTGTCACAGTACAACAGTGCTCCCGTGTTGTCTGGTGTATTTTGTAATACATTAGACTCGCTTTGGTCCGGGGAGGCCATTATTGTAAGTGTGGGAACTGTTGATCGCTGAGCTGACGGCACTCAAACGACAACGGCAGCAGCGTGTTGTTTGTAGTTCCCGGGACACACCGGCGAGATCGCAGACTTCAGCTTTAAAGTTTGAATCCTAATGCGATTTTTTTTGTTGGAAGTGTTTACCCTACTGCTGCTTTCGTTACCCGCAAGAGTTGTGTTTGATATTCAGCATGTTGCGTCTGATGCCCACAGAGCTGACCAAGACATCAGACATGAATACTGAGGGCTTGTGGGCTGAGCTGGAGAGAAGGTTTAGCTAAATTACTTGTAATTACCTGTTGGCTAAGGAGAGGTCAAGTGACTTCAAGGGAAGGAGTCAAGAAGAAGAACAAGCAAAAAAAAAAAGTTTTTTTAAAAAAAAGTGGTTTTATGTAACTTTCCAGCCAGCAGTGTTTCAATAATACACTTGGGGGGGGGGGGTAATGCATGCAGCACTCTTTTTTTTAATTCATTTGGATTTTTTAAATAATTTTAAATGACATTTTATTTTATTCTATATATATAAATACATATGATAAATGCATATACATATTTATATACATATTTCAAAATGTTTGCCTTCTCAAGAAAAGTCTTACAACACCGGTAATATTTCATCCCACGAAGTTTTTTTGAAAGAGTTGGTGACACTTTTCAGGTGGCATCCCAGATAGCGTCCGGATGTGGGCCACTTCAGGCAATGATGCGGCACTGATGGTCTTCTTCTGGTCCTGACAAAATGGATGTGAGTCTGAAATGGCCCACAAGTATCATACCAAATATGGCCCAAATATGCTAAATCACATGTGGGCCTTTTTTGGCAAAGATGCGGTGCCCTCAGCAACATGTAATCTGGGTGTGACCCTGAAGTGGCCCATGTGGTAAATGGTGAATATGGCCCAAATATCACAAAACAAATATGAGACACCTTTGGCAAATATGTGGCACATGCGGCATTGCTATGCCGGTTCTGGCCCAGATCTGGCAAACAGGAGCGGACCGCCCACGCAGTATGTGGGCCGGATGAAAGTGTCGGGTGTGGGACGGGTCCGGGCCACAGCGATTTTGCTATCTGGGCTTGGTCTCATTTGGTATCAGCATCAGTTGAAAACAACCCTTTCTTGAGATCCGCTCTTCCTCAGCCACCGGATGTGTTGGCTTGAAAGTCACGCACCGTCCAGAGGGACTGACAGGAGCGAGTGTGTTGAATAAAACACTGGTACTGGCATTAAAAGCTCCCTGCCAAAATGATTAGATGCTCTGCCTCCTGTAAAACATGGTGTGTGTGTGTGTGTGCATGTGCGTGTGTGTGTGTGTGTGTGTGTGTGTGTGTGTGCATGTGTGTGTGCGTGTGTGTGTGTGTGTGTGTGTGTGTGTGTGTGTGTGTGTGTGTGTGACCTGCAGGTTAATTACCAGAGACTATCGTAACCACACATCACTGTGCTCAGTTTAACAAAACAGTTGCCTAGTAGACACTCACAGCAGTATAACCACTCTGTCGCTCTCTTTCACGCCATCTGCCTGTCTCTCTCCTTTTCTGTCTATAGCTATGCCCATCTATCTCATACCTACCTTCTCTCTCTCTCTCTCTCTCTCTCTCTCTCTCTCTCTCTCTCTCTCTCTCTGTCTCACCGTCTGTCTGTCTGTGTGTGTCCCGTCTCACTCTTGTCTTCCCTTTTGGCCTTTTTACCTTGTCTGCCTTTTACTCTATCCCCGCAACCCCCTCTTACCAGCCGCCTTCTCTAATCTCCGTCGCTCCATCTTTCTCATCATTTTCCATCGCTCTAGTTATTTGTCAAACCGTCTGCTTCACCACTTTCTCCCCCCCCCCCCCCGCTCTGAAGTTACAACTTTTGACACATACAGCTAACTTGCGGAAAGAAAAATTAAAGACAGACAGATCAGATGGAGGGTGGCTCCACCGCTCTGTCTTGTTCCTTTGTTACTTTCCCCTCCGTCCCTGTTTTTTTTTTCCTATATTCCCTCAGTCATTTTCTTCCCCTTGCCTCCCCCTCAAGGTGTCCTTTTCTTCCCAATTCCTCACCCCCCACTGCCACCATCCTTTTTTGCTCCCCCGCCAACCTTTCTATCTTCCTCTACCTTCTCAACTTCCCCTAGAGGATCCTCCAAATGATTCATCCTTCTTCTTTTTTGGTCTTTCCCTTAAATTCTGCCTGACTTTATTGCTGCCTCTCTCTCTCTCTCTCTCTCTCTCTCTCTCTCTCTCTCTCTCTCTCTCTCTCTCTCTCTCTCTCTCTCTCTCTCTCTCTCTCTCTCTCTCTCTCTCTCTCTCTCTCTCTCTCTCTCTCTCTCTCTCTCTCTCTCTCTCTCTCTCTCTCTCTCTCTCTCTCTCTCTCTCTCTCTCTCTCTCTCTTCTTTTTTCTTTCTTGGATAAGAGCACCAGTACCCACCCCCCATGTTAAAGCATCTTGTGTAGAGCTCGGGTGTATCCATCAGAGTAAGTCTCCCGAGGAATTCACTTTACATGTGTGCCGCTGCAGTTTGACAAAACCTTATACATATTCATCTTCGTAGCTCTCAGTATTCAGAAATGAGGAAAAAGTCTGCCATGTTCCTGTCCAACTTTATTACCGCACGTTTCAGTTGGCTGGTGTGATAACGGATAACGTGATGCCCCAAACAAAGGACAGTATGGTAAAGTAAGACTTAATGTAAAAAAAAACAGTTTTAATCAGTAACTGTGGCATCATAACATGCCCATGGTTTCGTCAGCATCATTGGGCTTGTGCATTTTCAAAAGTAGTTTTTCTCTCGACGAAACTATCTACTACTATACTACTACTACTTTCGGCTGCTCCTGTCAGGGGTCGCCACAGCAGATCATCCATTTCCATTTCTTCTTGTCCTCTGCATCTTCCTCTGTCACACCAGCCACCTGCATGTCCTCCCTCATCACATCCATAAACCTCCTCTTTGGCCTTCCTCTTTTCCCTCTTCCCTGGCAGCTCCATATTCAGCATCCTTCTCCCAATATACCTAGCATCTATCCTCCACACATGTCCAAACCATTTCAATCTTGCCTCTCTTGCTTTGTCTCCAAACCGTCCAACATGAGCTGTCCCTCTAATATACTCGTTCCTAATCCTGTCCTTCATCACTCCCAGTGAAAATCTTAACATCTTCAACTCTGCCACCTCCAGCTCCACCTCCTGTCTTTTTGTCAGTGCCACTGTCTCCAAACCATATAACATAGCTGGTCTCACAACCATCCTGTAAACCTTCCCTTTAACTCTTGCTAGTACCCTTCTGTCGCAAATCACTCCTGACATTCTTCTCCACCCTGCCTGCACTCTCTTCCTCACCTCTCTCCTGCACTCCCCATTACTTTGGGCAGTTGACCCCAAGTATTTAAACTCATATGCCTTTGTCACCTCCACTCCTTGCATCCTGACCATTACACTGTCCTCCCTCTCATTCACACATATGCATTCCGTCTTGCTCCTACTGACTTTCATTCCTCTTCTCTCCAGTGCATACCTCCACCTCTCCAGGCTCTCCTCAACCTGCACCCTACTCTCGCTACAGGTCACAATGTCATCCACGAACATCATCGTCCATTGAGACTCCTGCCTGATCTTGTCCGTCAACCTGACCATCACCATTGCAAACAAGAAAGGGCTCAGAGCTGATCCTTGATGTAATCCCACCTCCACCTTGAACCCATCTGTCATTCCAACCACACACCTCACCATTGTCACACTTCCTCATACATATCCTGCACCACTCCTACATACTTCTCTGCAACTCTCGACTTCCTCATACAATACCACACCTCCTCTCTTGGCACCCTGTCATATGCTTTCTCTAAATCCACAAAGACACCATGTAGTAACTCCTTCTGGCCTTCTCTATACTTCTCAATCAACATTCTCAAAGCAAACATCGCATCTGTGGTGCTCTTTCGTGGCATGATACCATGCTTTTGCTCGCTAATCTTCACCTCTCCTCTTACACTTAGCTTTCTATTACTCTATGTCATATCTTCATGCTGTGGCTGATCAACTTTATACCTCTAGAGTTGCTACAGTTCTGCACATCACCCTTATTCTTGAAATCGGTACCAGTATGTTTTCTTCTTCACTCCTCAGGCATCCTCTCACTTCCCAAGATTGTGTTAAACAATCTAGTTAAAAACTCCACTGCCATCGCTCCTAAACATTCCATGCCTCCACAGGTATGTCATCAGGACCAACTGCCTTTCCACTCTTCATTCTCTTCATAGCTGCCCTCACTTCCTCCTTGCTAATCCACTGCACTTCCTGATTCACTATCCCCACATCATCCAACCTTCGCTCTCTCTAATTTTCTTCATTCATCGGCCCCCTCAAAGTACTCCTTCCACCTTCTCAGCACACTCTCCTCGCTTGTCAGCACATTTCCATCTCTATCCTTGATCACCCTAACTTGCTGCACATCCTTCCCAGCTTGGTCCTCTGTCTAGCCAATCGGCTTAGCAGCTAACTTGCATCAGAACCTTTTAATTCTGAGTCCAAAACGTTTAACAAAAAATAAATCAATGCTTTTATTTTAATTCTTTGGTAAGTGACCAAGATGGTTGTGAGACCAGCTATGTTGTATGGTTTGGAGACTGTAGCACTGACGAAAAGACAGGAGGTGGAGCTGGAGGTGGCAGAGTTGAAGATGATAAGATTCTCGTTGGGAGTGACGAAGAAGGACAGGATTAGGAACGAGTATATCAGAGGGACAGCTCAGGTTGGGTTGGGTCGGGTTCAGTTGGGTTGGGTTGGGCTGTTTGGAGACAAAGCAGGAGAGACGAGATTGAGAAGGTTTGGACATGTGTGGAGGAGAGATGCTGGGTATATTGGGAGAAGGATGGTGAATATGGAGCTGCCAGGGAAGAGGAAAAGAGGAAGGCAAAAGAGGAGGTTTATGGTTGTGGTGAGGGAGGACATGCAGGTGGCTAGTGTGACAGAGGAAGGTGCAGAGGACAGGAAGAGATGGAAACAGATGATCCGTTGTGGCGACCCCTAACGGGAGCAGCCAAAAGTAGTAGTAGTAGTATAAGCGGGATTATCCACGTCAAGGAGTGTGTCATGTGAAGGCAAAGAACCACTCGACATGAGGCGGACGTTGGTTGCCTCTGTTGTGTTGAAATCCTTTAACACACTGCTTGTCGTGGCTTATCCTTTAGTCATGTGTTCTAGGGGTAGCACTCCATTAGTAGCTATAATACTGAGCAGTTGTCTACCAGTGATATCATTTGTGAACAATCCATGAATCACTGACTCTGAATGGCATTTGGTGGCATCCTACATACAGTTACCACAGCTGTATGTAACATTGCTATTAATTAGCATTTTCTTATTTTGATGTAGCCCATTGAAACTATCAAACCAGGAAGTAAGGGTTGTGGTTTTCACATTCATGGATTATCCGCCAGTGAACTTCACAGACAGACACTTTCGGCAGCGAATCAGAGACACGCAGAAGACTGGTCAGTATTATGGCTGCTAATGGAGTGTAATCCCTACAACATATACACAGAGATAATGTTGAAAATGGGGATATATCCCTTTAATCTGACTGGTGTTATCGTTATTTACTGGTGGCTGGTGGTAATTTCAAACCCTGCCCCAACAGTATCTGGCCGGCTTTGTTATCCATGCTGCTCGTGTCTGTTGGCTGCTTATTCATCAGTTGGCAGTACAGGCTTGGCAAGTAAGATGATGTAATTGGCTATGCACCTTGCAATTTGATATGAGCTTAAACCAGTTATTCTATTTTGAACTGTCCATCAGTAATTCTGGGAGTAAACTGAGATTCAAGCGCTGTGGTGAAAGAAACATGCCGTGACACTGAATGAATAATCAGAATCAGAATCAGAATACTTTATTCATCCCCAAGGGGAAATTGGGAAATAAATGGATGATTGAACAAGTGAACAAATTAACCAATTGATGAAAAAAAAAACTGAACAAACACAAAGAACCGAACATCTAAATGACTGAACAAAGGAATGACTCTGTCTTCCCGGCTGTGTACTGAATGGACCGAAGGGAGGACTAGAGATTAGGACCCATTTTAGTTCTGGGTTTTTACGGTACTATGTGGAGCTTACCATAGCACCATAAACATCCTTTATGGAACAATAGAGGAAGCAGAGTGACCGCTTCCCTAAAGCAACCGCTTACTGCGCTGCAGCGATTTAAAATCAGTATGGTGGATAGCATCCAAGGTGTTTTTGGAAACGCGGTGGGTGGGAGGCGTGAAAGAGAGGATGGATGTGACCTCGCTGCAGTAAAGCTTACGACGCGTGAGAACAAAACTGCGATGTGATGTCACATTCAAAAGTTGTACTAACTTTGTCCATCAGTGGTCAACTGCAGACATCTTGTGAGGACTAATGTTTCCATGCCTGCCTCACATCCACACACACACACACACACACACACACACACACACACACACTTCCATCAATAGGAAAGCTTCAGATATCTTGCTGCACTAATGCGGGGTAGATAAATTTGACGTTTGCTGCACTTTGTAAACACTGCTGCTTAAAATCCATGCGGCTGAAAGGGAAAAGGGACTCCGGGCTGTGATGTCAGAGACACTCCTGAAAATAGTGGACAGATGGAGTCAGTGGACCCATAGCGCGAGGATTTTTTTTTTTATTTTTTTTTTTTTTTACCTTTTGTACTGGTGAGCTTCATTTACAGCGGAGTTACCGCTGCTACACAACAGTTGCCCCTCTGGGGACAAATAAAACCTACCTGACTTGACTCGAGTTAAGAGTTGTGCGGTTGCCTTGATGACGGGTTAAAAACAGCCCCCTCGCTCAAATACCTTGCCCCGTCGGAGCTCAGTAGAACAGCATATTGAATGTGGAGGAAAAAAATCCCTCCACAAAACAAGTGCGGAGAAACAAATAAAACACTGATCAGAGAGGGACGGAAAAGAGAGAGATGCAGCAGAACAGAAGGTTTTTGTAACTGGAGGTGGAGTCTGCATACCCTTGTTCTTAGCCTAAACTCCACCTGTGACCTCTGACCTCGGCACTGTGGTCTATTGATGAATATTCATTCAGTTACCCTCGCCTGTCATCCACCAGTGGGGGTCCGTCAGAGTTCAGACAATTTCCACTGCCTTTCCTCCTTTTTACCCACAGTACAGTCCACATTTTAGAGGAGGAATGGATGAGAGAGAGAGAGAGATGAGGACAAAATAAGAGAGAGAGAGAGATGAGGACAAAAGAAGAGTGAGAGGGGGAGAGCGAGATGAGGACAAAATAAGACAGAGGGAGAGATGAGGACAAAAGAAGGACAGAGACATGAGGACAAATAAGAGTGAGAGAGGGAGAGAAATGAGGACAAAATAAGAGTGCGAGAGAGAGTTAGAGATGAGGACAAAAGAGGGAGAGCGAGAGATGAGGACAAATAGACCGAGAGGGAGTGAGCTGAGGACAAAAGAAGAGAGTGAGGGAGAGACGAGGAAAAGGAGAGGGAGATGAGGACAAAATAAGAGTGAGAGAGGAAGGGAGATGAGGACGAAATAAGAGTGAGAGAGACATGAGGACAAAAGAGGGACAGAGAGATGAGGACAAAGCAAGAGTGAGAGAGAGATAGAGATGAGGACAAAAGGGAGAGAGAGAGAGATGAGGACAAAATAAGAGGGAGAGAGAAATGAGGACAAAAGGGGGAGAGAGATGAGGACAAAATAAGAGTGAGAGAGAAATGAGGACAAAAGAGGGACAGAGAGATGAGGACAAAGCAAGAGTGAGAGAGAGAGAGAGATGAGGACAAAAGGGAGAGAGAGAGATGAGGACAAAATAAGAGGGAGAGTGATAAGAACAAAATAAGTGAGAGGGAGAGAGATGACAACAAAATAAGAGTGAGCAAGAGAGAAATGAGGATAAAAGAGGGAGAGAGAGATGAGGACAAAGCAAGAGTGAGAGAGAGAGAGATGAAGACAAAAGGGAGAGAGATGAGGACAAAATAAGAGTGAGCGAGAGAGAGATGAGGACAAAAGAGGGGGAGAGGGAGAGAGATGAGGACAAAATAAGAGTAAGAGGGGGAGTTGTCTGTCAACTAATGTGGTGAGAAGCAAGAGGATCAGGGGGGGAAAAATAGTTTCAAGTTTTCTTTCAAATGTTTTCCTGCCTGAGCACCTGCTCTGGTGTAAACCTATGCAAAGGAGTGAGAGAGCGATGCAAAATTCGGCAATCGCTACGAGACCTAATTTGACCAATTTACATCAAGCTAGAGGACGCGTACACATGTGGACACACACATACACACACAAGGATGAACACGTGCGCATGTGCGCGCACACACACACACACCCTCCTTGCTATTAAAGCCAATCTAATCTCTGATCACAGGCTGAATCAGAGATAAAAGCCCTGTATAAACTCTGAGACTCATTTCAGTTCATCTGTGCAGGAGAGGAAAGTTCTCCTAGTCTGCCGTGTTGGTATTAAACATCCTGACTCTGTTGCCAGCTCTCTAATGAACCGAGCGTATTAAGATCTGTCCCGAAGTCTGTTCACTTTCATAGAGCCGTGTGCACTCTGAACAAGTTGTGAGAAAGTTTGTTTGTTTTTTCTGTATGATAAAAATCTTTGAAATTCTGTTGAAAAGACAAATATTTGGCTAGATAAAACACTATTGTCCGCATTCTCGGCACAAAGTCAAACATGTTTTTGGTGGGTGTCAGACTCCGCCAAGGTTGTCCCTTGTCTCCGATTCTGTTTGTGGTATTCATGGACAGAATCTCAATTCACAGCCAAGGTGAGGAGCGTGTCCGTTTTGGGAACCTCAGAATTGCATCTCTGCTCTTCGCAGATGATGTGGTTTTGTTGGCTTCATCAGAACGCGACCTCCAGCGCGCACTGGGGCGGTTTGCAGCTGAGTGTGAAATGGCTGGGATGAGAGTGAGCACCTCCAATTCTGAGGCCATGGTTCTCTACTGGAAAATGGTGGATTGCTCCCTTTGGGTTAGGGAGGAGTTGCTGCCTCAGGTGAATGAGTTCAAGTATCTTGGGGTCTTGTTCACGAATGAGGGTAGGATGGAGCGGGAGATTGGCAGGCAGATTGGCGCAGCATCAGCAGTAATGCGGATGTGGACGTTGTACCGGACCGTTGTGGTGAAGAGGGAGCTGAGCCGGAAGGCAGAGCTCTCAATTTACCAGTCAATCTTCGTTCCAACCCTCACCTATGATCATGAGCTCTGGGTAGTGACCGAAAGGGTGAGATCGTGGAAAGAAGTGGCTGAAATGAGTTTCCTCCGTAGGGTGTCTGGGCTCAGCCTTAGAGATAGGGTGAGGAGCTTGGATATCCGGAGGGAGCTCGGAGTAGAGCCGCTGCTCCTTCGCATCGAAAGGAGCCAGTTGAGGTGGTTTGGGCATCTGATTAGGATGCCTCCTGGGCACCTTCCTTTGGAGGTTTTCTGGGCACGTCCAACTAGGAGGAGACCGCGGGGTAGACCCAGAACTCGCTGGAGGGACTACATGTCCAATCTTGCCTGGGAACGCCTTGGGATCCCCCAGGAGGAGCTGGAGGGTGTTGTTTGGGAGAGGGACGTCTGGAGTGCCCTAATTAGCTTGCTGCCACCGCGACCCGACCCCGGAGAAGTGGCTGAAGATGAATGAATGAATGAAGGAATGTATGACAACACTATTGGGCATTGATTCACATGATATACTCTTTAACTGTATAGATGTCAGAGAAATCATTGTTTTGTTGTTGTTGTTGTGCACTCAGATTCATTTGAGTCATCAAAGGTTTTTTTTAAACTTAAAGGAACTGGGTGCCCGGGTGGCATAGCGGTCTATTCCGTTGCCTACCAACACGGGGATCGCCAGTTCGAATCCCTCTGTTACCTCCGGCTTGGTTGGGCATCCCTACAAAAACTATTGGCCGTGTCTGCAGGCAGGAAGCCGGATGTGGGTATGTGTCCTGGTCGCTGCACTAGCGTCTCCTCTGGTCGGTCGGGGTGCCTGTTCGGTGGGGAGGGGGAACTGGGGGGAATAGCGTGATCCTCCCACACGCTACATCCCCCTGGTGAAACTCCTCACTGTCAGGTGAAAAGAAGCGGCTGGCGACTCCACATGTATCGGAGGAGGCATGTGGTGGTCTGCAGCCCTCCCCGGATTGACAGAGGCGATGGTGCAGCAACCGGGACGGCTCGGAAGAGTGGGGTAATTGGCCGTATACAATTGGGGAGAAAAACGGGGGGAAAAACTTAAAGGAACCATAGGAAAGACTAGTACTAAAATGCAATATGTAATATTAATCGTCTTCGCCCGTCACTTACACCTAACAGCACCGCCATAATCATTCACACCCTGGTTACGTCCCGTATTGACTACTGTAATTCTATCCTCTTTGGTCTTCCCCTCAAGTGTCTTCATAAACTTCAATCGGTTCAGAATTCACCTGCCTGTATCATTACCAGAACTCCTTCCATAGATCATATCGCTCCTGTTCTTCAGCAACTCCATTGGCTCCCTGTTAAATACCGTATTGACTTCCAGGATCCTGCTCCTCACCTTTAAGGCCCTTAATAATCTAGCTCCTTCAAATCTTTCTGAACTCCTTCATATCCACATGCCCTCCCGCACTCTCAGATCCTCTTCTGCTCTCCAACTCACTACACCATTGGCGCGCTTGACTACCATGTGGTCTAGAGCCTTCAGTCATTCTGCCCCCCGCCTATCGAACTCTCTCCCACAAGACATTCACAACATTGACTCTCTTTCAACCTTCAAATCCCATCTCAAAATGTACCTTTTCAAACTGGCTTATTTAGTCTGATCCACGCTTCATTGAGTTTTGTGTAGACGATGATTTTATACTTATCCGTTGTATTAACTTTTTATTGTCCACCTTGCTTTCTTTTGATTTTATGCTGTCTGATACAGTGCTGCTTGTATTTTTTTAACTATGTTATGTAAGGTGTCCTTGAGTGCTCTGAAAGGCGCCCACAAATAAGATGTATTATTATTATTATTATTATTATTATTATTGAAATTAATAATTATTTAGAGATGAGTTGACTGGCCAGATTCAAAATAATCAGAATCAGAATCAGAATACTTTATTCATAAGAGCATTGCTTTTCCTCAAAAAATTCTATTGATGTAAAATTTGTTATTTTCGCATTTAAATATGGACCATGACACTTTGCTGTGTTTATGAAAAGAGGCTGTTGTTGCATTTCCAATGCGAAAATGTGAAGATTGAGTTTCTATGGATCTAGTTGAGGTGGATAGACTAAACAGCATTCACCTTGATAAATACTTCATCTTTAAGTTCAAAGGTAGGAGGAAGCTGAGTTGGGGGGGGTGTCAGATTTTTTTGAGGAGGTGTTGTGTCAAAATTGCTTACCTCTCCAAAGTTACCAACAGCGGCTTGCACCTTTAAACATTATACTGTCACATGCATACTGAAATAGTCAGTGATAACATAAAATCTAGAAAATGTGTTTACTTTGAGAAACTCGGTCTCAGAGTCACCTTCCAGTTAGGGGGTGGAGTAAGATGGCAAGTTCGTCCAGAGTGAACAGATTTAGTGGTTTGTTGGAAACATTTCTCTGCCCTCCCTAGCCAACATTGTGATTGACTAAAGAATGTTCTTGTAAATGTGGCTACAAAAAGCAATGGTTTGACCTTAAAGGTGCTAATATATGAGATTTCGAACATTAATATGGCCATGCATCCATCCATTATCCAAACTGCTTATCCTGCTCTCAGGGTCACGGGGATGCTGGAGCCTATCCCAGCAGTCATTGGGCGGCAGGCGGGGAGACACCCTGGACAGGCCGCCCGGCAGCAAACAAATGTGACAGACATGGGCGCAAATCCATGAATCCTGGGATGGCATTCAGCGCTTCACCTGTGCTCCCATCCATAGGGTTAGTGGTTGTGCCAAGAAGGGCATCTGATGTAAAATTTTGCGAAATCAGTATACGGATTGACAAGACCATACTGGATCGGTTGAGGCCTGGGATAACAAAGGCCGCCATTGGTGCTGTGCCCACATGGTACCAATGGAAACTGGAAATGGCGACCCCTGAAAAACGGGGAACAAGGCGGAAGAATAATATAGCGGCAAACTACTTGCTAGGTGAAGAGATAGTGGAGTAATGGCATCCTGAGCATAAGAATCGAAGTCACACGCCCTCTGTGTTGTAAGCTGAGCTTCTCTGTTTGTTTTGGAAAGCCGGTCCAGCCTTGCATGTATGTGAGTAGCTAGCGTTAGCAGGATTGCTAGCAATCTAATAATTATGTTACATGGATTTAGGTCAGCCCTTCTGATGGCCTGCCGGCCTGTCCAGGGTGTCTCCCCGCCTGCCGCCCAATGACTGCTGGGATAGGCTCCAGCATCCCTGTGACCCTGAGCAGGATAAGCGGTTTGAATAACGGATGGATGGATGGATATCATAAACAAATTGCAATTCTAAGACGTTAACCAATATTCAAATATAAGTTTTCCTCGTCAGACCTCAAAAACATAAAAAGTAGACGTGACAGTTTTTACTCAGGCACTCTGTCAAACCCCTACAGTCTCTCCCTCGGAGTGGTGTTAGGAATCAGTTTTGCTTCCAGAGGTAAGTTATTCCATTGCTACAGTATGATCCGGGAAGAAAACTTGGCATCAGCCAGTTTTCAGTTTAAATCACTTTTTTAACACTTGCAAAGTTAGCTGTGCAGACACTACAGTTGTTTTTCAAAATAAGAACAATGTTTGTTGGTCTATGGGAATGATTCATGCTCAGGGTGAGATAAGTCCCAGGTTCAAATCACAGATGAGCCCCACACGGCAGCTCGCTGTGGGATTTGCTGCAGGAGGAAGTCAGTGCAGCTGCAGCTTGTCTTCCACCAGTCCTGAACCAGCAGCGCATATGACATGATATGTTGCGTTTTCCATCAATTTTCCATTCTCCTTCCATGATCTAAGGTGCACTCACACCAAATACACTCAGCGTGACATGCATTCCTGGCTATGGTATGATTTCTGTTTAGTGATCTATGTTGGTAACACTCAAATTTATCTGCTAACTGCTGACTCTCTCGCTTTGGATGTATGCATCTGCTAAATGAGCAAATGTAAATGTAGCCCTAGTGTTGACAGCTCGGCGGACCATGTTAAGCTTGATTTGGACTTTTCTGACCTTTAGCAGGAAACTAACAGAGTTAATTTGCTTAGATATTCTCCTGTACATGCAATCTCAGAGGCCGACTCCTCCCAGCACACACAACGTGGCTGGAATGATATAAGATACACATGAATAATATATGAGTTATTTTGTTGTGGTCTGTTAAACAACAAGGGCTTACCTTTGGAGTCAATGGTGCAGTGCTTGCACAGCAGCCTCACAGCAAGAAGGTCCTAGGTTCGATTCCTGCCTGGGGCGGGGTTGGCACTGAGGTAGTTTGCATGTTTTCTTTAGGCCCATCAGTGTGCAGTGACTGTCTGTGTGTACTCTGCATGTTCTCCCCATGCTCAGGGTGGTTTCCTCCAGTATCAAAAAGAACCTAAATAAAAATATGCACAATGGGGCGTCCGGGTAGTGTAGTGATCTATTCCGTTGCATACCAACACAGGGATCGCCAGTTCAAATCCCCGTGTTACTGCGGGTGGGAACCCGTGTTACTGCGGGCTGCGGGTGGGAAGCTGGATGTGGTTATGTGTCGTGGTCACTGCACTAGCGCCTCCTCTGGTCAGTCGGGGTTCCTGTTTGGGGGGGAGGGGGAACCGAGGGGGAATAGCGTGATCCTCCCACGCGCCATGTCCTCTTGGCGAAACTCTTGACTGTCAGGTGAAAAGAAGCGGCTGCAACACCACATGTATCGGGGGAGGCATGTGGTAGTCTGCAGCCCTCCCCGGATCGGCAGACGGGGTGGAGCAGAGACTGGGACGGCTCAGAAGAGTGGGCTAATGGGGAGAAAAAGGGGCAAAATTTAAAAAAAAAGAAAAGCAGAACACTCTCCTGTCCTGTACCTGACGGTGACATGGACATCTGTCTGGTGTTGGTCTGCGGGTGCTGAAGTAAAGAGCTTCCTCTGGAGAAAGAACAGCGAGGGTGGGAAAATGCAGGGAAAACATTTCGTCAGCCACCACTCATGCATGTGTGTGTTCAAAAGGCTCTAAGACAAATAAACTCTCTTCTTCTTCTTCTTCTTCTTCTTCTTCTTCTTCTTCTTCTTCTTCTTCTTCTTCTTCTTCTAAATTGTAGAAGCTGATTTTGTATTTTCAGACGTGAGGTTGTCATCTGACAGCAACGTGTGGTTGCCTCTGTGCAGTTGGCCGCCATGAAACCTCAGCTGTAATGTGGTTTGCTGTAATGACCTGTTGGGAGACACGAGACCGGCGCGCAGAACCTGCTGATGAGCGGCAGTATAACATGTCGGCGGGTCTTTTAACGTGCTGCGATCAAACCGCAGCACAAGGCGTTTAATCTACTGCCTGCAAAGCCAACCATTCCACTTATAGAAACTGTGTATGTGTGTGTGTGTGTGTGTGTGTGTGTGTGTGTGTGTGTGTGTGTGTGTGTGTGTGTGTGTGTGTGTGTGAGTGAGTGAGTGTGTGTGAGTGGTGCAAGGCAGCTGAAGCCAAGTCTCATCTTGCTGCAGTCAAACATAAAGTTCAGTGGCTCAGCTTAGTGTATGTGTGTGTGTGTGTGTGTGTGTGTGTGTGTGTGTGTGTGTGTGTGTGTGTTTGTGTTTGTGCATGCATGCTTATGTGCAGAGACCTTGTGTTGTGTGTGTGTGTGTGTGTGTGTGTGTGTGTGTGTGTGTGTGTGCATGCATGCATGTGTGTGTGTGCATGCATGCATGTGTGCGGAGACCTTGTGTTGTGTGTGTGTGTGTGTGTGTGTGTGTGTGTGTGTGGGTGGGGAGACTTTGTTTTATAAACGAGCGGGTTTTTAGAAATGAGCATATTTGGTTATGTGACCTGTGTGCGCTTGTGTGTACATGAGTGTACTACGGTCTGCTCGTGCCTCAGATGAAGGGTACGAGAGAGGACGAGTGTGAAATTGAGTTGTTTGTATCCACGTTGGGATGGGGCTCTATTGTGAGTTGACACGCATTCTGCACAATAGATTTATATTCCACATTTATACATCGGCGGCCCTTGAGTACGTCACATTTTTATGTTGTGTGTCTCTGTGAGTCAATGGAAAGGCTGTCCGCAGGACACGAAAGCCCACAACAGAATAATCAGAGGAGCACTTCGGTAGGGTGGAAGAGAGGATCAGAGTGTGAAGCTGAAATTGGCTAACTAGCCCTCGCTCTCTCTCCGTATGTGTATGTGTGTTAGGAAACGGTGAATTTGATATTTATGCAGCATTTCCTTTTCGGTCCTGGGTGCGACGTTAAACCGCAACCGCCGGGTCGGCGGCGGCTAAACCGGCACCCCCACTTCAACCCTTGGGGTGTTGTGAGGAGGGTGTGTGGACACCCAGCAGGACTTAAAACAAAACCTGTCAAAGGGCGGGTGAGTTCCTCTGCGAACCAGAGGCCATCCATACCTGGAGAGGAGCCAGGGGCCACCAGGTGCTCCCCCTACTGGAACACAATGATGGCTCAACCAGACTCAATCACCGTACCGGATCGGTCGAGGCCCGGATAGCTGCGATGGATGGGGAAAGGTGGAAGAGACTTATTGAGGCATCAGCCGTGCTCCTACGACCTCCATAGGTTATGGAACCGATGATGATGATGATGATGATGAAGATTCCTTTAAACACAAATTATACATTTCTGATGTATTTTACCTTCTCTTTGTTTGTTTGTTTGGTAACACTATAATAACTACACAAATGAGGCAGTAGTTAAGTATCAGTTACTACTGAATTCATCATTGTAAAGCAAGATATGCACCAATGGTTAGTGTGTGTTAATAAGACAGAAGTCTGTAAGTACAAGTGATTAACGAACTATTTGGATGTAGATTTGTGCATGAATTAATCATGAATTGCAGTATTAATAAGTATTTATAACACACTCACTAACCATTGGTGCATGTCTTGCTTTGCAAATGATGAATTCCGTAGTTATTAAAACTTAACTAATGCTTCATTTGTGTCGTTATTATAAAGTGTTACCCTTTCTTTCTTTCTTTCTTTCTTTCTTTCTTTCTTTCTTTCTTTGTTTCTTTCAAGAGAACCAGTCCATGTACTCATTCCCTCCCTCGCCGCTGTTTTCCGTCCTGTCTCGTGATCTCAGCCTCGGGAAGCGCCAGTGGGAAGGTACAGCAGGTTATCCACTCATAGCAGGGTGTTGTTCTTCACTATTGGTTTTATAAATACACACTCACTCACAAAACCCAAGACACACACACACACACACACACACACACACACACACACGCAAACAAACTCAAAAACACCATCTTAGGTCTCAGTGGGATCTAGTTTCCTCACGCGATGAGCCCCCCCCCATGTCCCATTATTACCTGTGGGTGTAATAATGATGCTGACACTGTGGTTACCATGATACAAGTTACCATAGTGCTGTGTGAACGGTTCAGTCTCATCCAGCTTGTTAAGAATTGGAAAAACAACACGGTCAATGTGTGTGTGTGTGTGTGTGTGTGTGTGTGTGTGTGTGTGTGTGTGTGTGTGTTGGGTAGGGTGGAATGGTCACAAGGAGCATTGAGCATCATTCAGGGATGGATTGACACCTGAAGAATAATAGCCCACGGCCTAATCAATCTAGATGTGTCTGAAAGTGTTCCCTCGAGATGCTGTGTGTGTGTGTGTGTGTGTGTGTGTGTGTGTGTGTGTGTGTGTGTGTGTGTGTGTGTATGTGTGATAGGTGAGCAGCAGGCATCAGCAGCATTTCTGTCTAGTCAGCAGGGATCTTGCCAGCTTCTGCTAGACCAGCCTCATGAATAGATCAGTATGTGTGTGTGTGTGTGTGTGTGTGTGTGTGTGTGTGTGTGTGTGTGTGTGTGTGTGTGTGTGTGTGTGTGTGATCTTTATCGAAAGGATGTCTGGCTCCTATCCCCCCCCCCCTCCTCCCCAGAACTAGTAGGACACATTGTTTAAAAAGGAAAAAACAATCCAAGCAGTAAAGGTCGTCATCTTTCACAAGATGGAGACGTATGAGAATAAAGTCCACCGAAACCAAGTGCTGATTTTAATTACATTGTAAGTCACTTTGAGTTATTATTATTAGTTGTCTTGGTTGCCGCTGCACTGAGCTCTCCTCTTCCCTTTTAGAAATCATAAAAATCCCAGACAAGAACAAGAAACGAGTCTGAATGCCCTCGTCAGGGCCGTCACGTTAACTAAAACAACGCTGGTCCGTATGGGGGAAGACATGCATTGCATAGTCTAACTTAGAGACGGGCACAGCCTGGACCAGGAGCTCTGCAACATGTTCCGGTTAGGTACAGTCATCATATTTTCTAGATGACTTACAAAGCAGAAGCGGCAGGAGATGGTCGCAGTGTGGTTAGAAATAAAAGCCAGTTACTGGTTATCGCCCTGCGGTTTATCTCGCTAGCGCACCGAGCCTGATTGGTTTGCTTGACTTTGTCTCCAGCCTGGCTGTTGACATATCAGTACTAGTTAAGAATAACATGCAACAATTAATTAGCCTCATTCTTTCTTTTCTTTTCTTTTTTTTTGTTTCCCCCCCTTTTTTTTCTCCCTAATTGTACCCGGCCAATTACCCCACTCTTCACAGCCTTCCCGGTCGCTGCTCCATCCCCTCTGCTGATCCGGGGAGGGCTGCAGACTACCACATGCCTCCTCCGTTACATGTGGAGTCGCCAGCCGCTTCTTTTCACCTGACAATGAGGAGTCTCGCCAGGGGGATGTAGCGCGTGGGAGGATCACGCTATTCCCCCCAGTTCCCCCTCCCGCCTGAACAGGCGCCCCGACTGACCAGAGGAGGCGCTAGTGCAGTGACCAGGACACATAACCACATCCAGCTTCCCACCCGCAGACACGGCCAATTGTGTCGGTAGGGACGCCCGACCAGGCCGGAGGTAACACAGGGATTCGAACCGGAGATCCCCGTGTTGGTAGGCAACAGAATAGACCACTACGCTACCCGGACGCCCAAATCACTTTGTTATAGTGTGCTGGTACATGTAGGTGAAGAGCGTTTTAGCATCTTCTTGTGATTGCTTTGAAGACTGCGGTCAGCCTAATGTACTGTAGTTTTAAATGACCATTGTTCTCTGTTGGCCATATATGATCACATGGGTAGTAGGGTCGTCGATTGAGACCAGCTATTTTGTCTTGAGATTTTGCACAGTAATGTGCTCCAGAACTCTCTCAATTTAATCCTTCTGAGCCTTGAAGAAGCTTTGCTTTTTTCACAGACTTTCTGGGAAAAGCACTGTAAGAAAGCAAGTTCCATCCATCCATTTTCCGAACCGCTTATCCTGCTCTCAGGGTCACGGGAATGCTGGAGCCCATCCCAGCAGTTATTGGGCGGCAGGTGGGGAGACACCCTGGACAGGCCGCTAGGCTGCCCCACAGGGCCGACATATAAACACACACACCCGCACACATTCATACCTAGGGACAATTTAGTACGGCTGATTCACCTGACCTACAGGTCTTTGGACTGTGGGAGGAAACCGGAGCACCCGGAGGAAACCCATGCAGACACGGGGAGAACATGCAAACTCCACACAGAGGACAACCTAGGATGACCCCCAAGGTTGGACTACCCCGGGGCTAGAACCCAGGGCCTTCTTACTGTGAGGCGACCGCGCTAACCACTGCAACACCGTGCCGCCCACTGTAAGAAAGCAAATTGATGGAGATAAACAAGTAAACTCTCCTCAACTTTTATTTCCATGCTTGAGTCATCAACCCTTTCAGTGCCTAGTACATCTGTTAGCTGTCTGTCACGTTGTGTTGGGCCACGAAAGCAGGGGACAGAATAATGCAAAAACAGAATTACTGCAGGGTCAGCAGAGTAATTTCTGTAAACAAAGACAGCTGCTCTTCATTAACGGTCCTGCTAAATCTTAATTGCGGCCTTCATATCAAATAAGAGATGGACGAGAGAAGAGAACAGTTTGCAATAGTCAATAGTCAATAATCTATACTCTATAATCTCGTCAGTAGAACACTGCTTGGTAAATTCATTGAGACGGAAACCGACCCGTCATGCAGTACAGGTTGTGAAGCACTCAACTTAAAAGTAACTAATTGTAGGCTAAGGCAAAAAGGTGAGTTTTAAGTTTGGATTTAAAGGACTCAACAGACTCTGTGACAGCAGCAGGCAGGTTATTCCACAAGAATGGGCCCAATAGGAGAAGGCCCAGCTAACTTCTTTTTAACTTTGGGTACACCCAGGAGCCCTGTATTTAGAGAATGGAGAGGTGGAGATGGAATGTACAGTTTAAGGAGATCAGACAGGTATGATCTACTACCTCTGGCTGTTCCCGTTAGGGGTCGCCACAGCAGATCATCCGTTTCCATCTCTCCCTGTCCTCTGCATCTTCCTCTGTCACACCAGCCACCTGCATGTCCTCCCTCACCACATCCATAAACCTCGTCTTTGGCCTTCCTCTTTTTCCTCTTCCCTGGCAGCTCCATATTCAGCATCCTTCTCCCAGTACAACCAGCATCTCTCCTCCACACATGTTCAAATCATCTCAATCTTGCCTCTCTTGCTTTGTCTCCAAACCGTCCAACCTGAGCGGTCCCTCTAATATACTCGTTCCTAATCCTGTCCTTCTTCGTTACTCCCAGTGAAAATCTTAGCATCTTCAACTCTGCCACCTCCAGCTCCGCCTCCTGTCTTTTCGTCAGTGCCACTGTCTCCAAACCATATAACATAGCTGGTCTCACAACTATCTTGTAAACTTTCCCTTTAACTCTTGCTGATACCCTTCTGTCGCAAATCACTCCTGACACACTTCTCCACCCACTCCAACCTGCCTGCACTCTCTTCCTCACCTCTCTACTGCACTCCCCGTTACTTTGGACAGTTGACCCCAAGTATTAAAACTCAAATGCCTTTGTCACCTCCACTCCTTGCATCCTGACCATTCCACTGTCCTCTCTCTCATCCACGCATAGGTATTCCGTCTTGCTCCTACTGACTTTCATTCCTCTTCTCTCCAGTGCATACCTCCACCGCTCCAGGCTCTCCTCAACCTGCACACTACTCTTGCTACAGATCACAATGTCATCCGCGAACATCATCGTCCATGGAGACTCCTACCTGATCTTGTCCGTCAACCTGTCCATCACCATTGCAAACAAGAAAGGGCTCAGAGCCGATCTTTGATGTAATCCCACCTCCACCTTGAACCCATCTGTCATTCCAACCGCACACCTCACCATTGTCACACTTCCCTCATACGTATCCTGCACCACTCCTACATACTTCTCTGCAACTCCTGACTTCCTCATACAATACCACACCTCCTCTCTCGGCACTCTGTCGTAAGCTTTCTCTAAATCTACAAAGACACAATGCAACTCTTTCTGGCCTTCTCTATACTTCTCAATCAACATTCTCAAAGCAAACATCGCATCTGTGGTGCTCTTTTGTGGCATGAACCCATACTGCTGCTCGCTGATCGTCACCTCTCGTCTTAACCTAGCTTCTATTACTCTTTCCCAAATCTTCATGCTGTGGCTGATCAACTTTATACCTCTGTAGTTGTTACAGTTCTGCACATCGCCCTTGTTCTTGAAAATCGGTACCAGTATGCTTCTTCTCCACTCCTCAGGCATCCTCTCACTTTCCAGGATTGTGTTAAACAATGTAGTTAAAAACTCCACTGCCATCTCTCCTAAACATCTCCATGCCTCCACAGGTATGTCATCAGGACCAACTGCCTTTCCACTCTTCATCCTCTTCATAGCTGCCCTAATCCGCTGAACTTCCTGATTCACTATCCCTACATCATCCAACCTTCTCTCTCTCTCTCATTTTCTTCATTCATCAGCCCCTCAAAGTATTCCTTCCACCTTCTTAGCACACTCTCCTCGCTTGTCAGCACATTTCCATTTCTATCCTTGATCGCCCTAACTTGCTGCACATCCTTCCCAGCTCGGTCCCTCTGTCTAGCCAATCGGTACAAGTCCTTTTCTCCTTCCTTAGTGTCTAATCTGTCATACAACTCACCATACGCCTTTTCCTTTGCCTTTGCCACCTCTTTGCTTTACGCTGCATCTCCTTGTACTCCTGTCTACTTTCTTCATCTCTCTCACTATCGCACTTCTTCTTTGCCAACCTTTCCTAGTTTTAATCAGGATTCCAGCTGCAGCATTTTGAACACCTGAAGACTTTTAGTACTAACATGTAGCAGACCTGAAAACAGAACATTACAGTAATGAAGTCTGGCTGAAACAAATGCATGGATTAGATTAGATTAGATTAAATTCGATTAAATTGTTTTATTAGCCACACGACCAAGGCCGGTGGAATTTGTTTTCGGTACATGTTAAACTCTGCAGCACAATACATCCGTGAACAACAGTAGACACCCCACATATCACAGACAATACAGTTACACAATAACAAAAACAAACATTATGCACAACAATTAGGGGAATGTTAGTATGCATGTCAGTGGTTTGTGAGGAGGTGACTATAGGGAGGAATTCAGAGTCCTGATAGCTAGTGGAAAAAATGTTTGTGAAGTGTTGAGTCTTAGTGGACAGTGACCTGTAGTGCCTTCCTGAGGGAAGGAGCAGGAAGAGGTAATGAGCGGGATGGGAAGGGTCAGAGATGATCTTCTTTGCTCGCTTTAGTCTGGTGAGGTTTTTGAGAGTCAACTGAGGGGAGTGGGTTGACTATCATTTTGGATGCCTCAGCTGCAGTTTTTTCCGTGTTTGACTGTCCATGCCACCGTACCATACTGTAATAGAAGATGTTGTGATGGACTCAATAATGGCTGAGTAAAACAGAACGAGAACTTGATGTTTGATCCAGTATTTTTTAAGCTGCCTAAGAAAGTAAAGTCGTTGTTGAGCTTTTGCAGTGATGTGTTCAGTGTTAATTTTCCAATTCAGGTTATTGCTGATGTATGTTCCAAGAATGTAAAAGAGTCACTGGTGGTGATGGGGTCTCCATTCTTTTGTAAGGGTGTTTGGTGTTTTAGGATTCGGCATGCATCAGAAGTCAATAATGAGTTCTTGGGTTTTGGCTGTATTAAGCAGAAGGTCATTGTTTGCACACCAAGTGACAGCGTGGTCTACTTCGGTGTGGTACCGGGCTTCATCATTGTTGGAGATGAGGCCTACAATGGTTGTGTTGTCTGCATATTTTATTATTTTCACAACTGTCCATAGATTTAAAGTGGGTGCTCCTCGGGGCTGTGTTCTTGCCCCCTGGGAGAGAACACAGCCCTGAAGAGCACCTGTACTGAGGGTAAGAGGGTGTGAGTTTAGGTTATTAACCTTCACCCTCTGTGGCCTGTTCCACAGGAAGCTACGAATCCAGTAGCATATGGCTAGGTCAATGTTCGTATCCAAGAGTATGGTAAAGAGTTTGAGTGGGTTGATGGAGTTGAAGGCGGAACTAAAGTCTATGAACAGGATGTTAACAGGATGTTAACATCAAGATTTTTGGTTGCCACACTTTGTAAAATCAGAGTTGTTGAGTATTACTGTTACTTGATCAAATTGGTGTCTGTGTCTAGCAGGGCCAACGACCAGCATCTCAGTTTTATCCAAATTTAAAAGCAGGAAATTTAGTGACATACAATTTTTCACAGCAGCCAAGCATTCCTCTAAATTACTCATTTGAGTATGATCATCAGCCCTTATAGGCACATACAGCTGAGTATCATTCGTATAGCAATGGGGATTTATTCCATGACTGCGTATAATTTGGCCAAGAGGTGAAATATAAAGAGAGAAAAGTAGAGGGCCAAGAACGGAGCCCTGAGGTATGCCATATTTAATGTCAGAAAATCTTGATGTGATAATCTAGGATCTAAGATTTAGTGATGTCTGCAAGTGCTAGAAGCTGCTGTGTACCAGAGTCAAATTCCTCATGTGCATAGGCACAGGCCAATAAAGTTGATTCTGATTCTGACAACAGTAGATCTAGAAAGCAAGTATATTTTGGGAGGAATGTATTTCATTATGAATACGAGAATAGTAACACAAACAGAACTAATATGGTTATGGCATAATGTGATGTAAGGTGGCCTGATGAGCGATAAACCATCCAGTAAGTGAATTTTACAGGCCAGTTTATAGACTCATTGTTTGTGATTATTGCCAAAAGTGAGAATTATATCTGATTGTCGGTTGTAAGGGATTTTGGTTTAGTCTTAAAGCAATTAGCGATCTGTCGTCATTCGAATGGTTATTGTGCTCATGTTGGCGACAGACATGGGCAAGTCCATGAATACTGACATAGTATCCAGTGCTTTACCTGTGCCCCCATCCATAGGGTTAGTGGTTGTGTCAGCAAGGAGATCCGATGTAAAGCTTTGCTAAATCATTATGCGGATTGACAAGACCATTTCGGATTGGTCGAGGCTCCATGCCAGATCAGTCGAGGCCCGGGTTAACAACGACTGCCACTGGTACTGTGCCCTCACAGGGTACCAATGGAAACTATAAAAGCCGCTGTGGCAACCCCTGAGAAATAGGGAACAAAGCCGAAAGAAGAAACTTTTTATTAGCAATGGTGTCTGAAAGCTGTAGTCAGCTGTAAACTGAATTGGCGCTCAATATCTTTGATTAAGGCCTGTTCTTCATTTCAAGTTGTTTTGGATAAATCAGAAACAATTTATTTGTCATTTCATCTTATGTACTAATACATACACAAAAGAAACAAAATTCCATTTCCCCAGCCCACAGCAGTGCAACATAAAAGACAAAAACACATATCCAAAAACCACCAAAAACAGTACCACCAAAAACATACAAAAACAGAGAGAACAAAGCAGAAACAGCAAACAACACAGTCCACCCAGTACAACACAGTCCAAAAACGCCATCGTCCAGAGAACAAACACTAGCCAGGATGACTGTTGTAACTGCTGGTCTGCATGGGCTAGCAGTTAGCTTAGCCTGCCCTGCTTCCGCGTCCTGTCAGACCACCCTCGGTGTTTCCTCTTAAGGTACAGCTCCAGGCAGGGCCGTGGTCCTTGGGACCATCAGATGTAGCAGACTAGGCCCCCTCAGCCGATCCAACGCTAGTTCTTCAGCCAGACACCTTCGACACACCTCCCCCGCACTCCACACAACAACACAAATGCATACACAAACAAAAACACTGCACAGTTGACACTAGGCGAGGCCGCTGCCAGACTGCCTCGGTGTTTCCTCTCGGGCAGGGCCGTGAGCTAGCAGTTAGCTAAGCCTGCCCCGCTTGCCTCCTTCTCACGCCCACAGGATGCAGCAGACCAAGCTCTCTCAGCCGATCCAGCGCCAGGTCTCCTAGCCAAGCAAAACTTATGATCAAAATAAAAACTTCATGCGATGACACAAACTTGGACGTGGACAAACACACTGCATAATTGGTACTGGGTGAGGCAGCTGCAAACGTGAGTTCACGCCACCATCTTCCCACACCGGAAGCACGGGAAGGTGAATTTAAAGAGGTTAAATAACTAAAACGTATTGTTTAGATAGGTGAGATATAGATACACTACTTGGTGTTTCATGACCTGCCTCATAAAATTTGAGTTTATAAGAATCCCAGGTAGAAAATATTGCCTATATGTTCAATTCATCAACCTTAAGAAAGTGCTTTTCTATGGTTTCTAATCAGTTTTCCCCTCCTGATTCAACCTGGTCTGCACATACTGGTGATTTGGCTCTCTGTTTATAGCTGTAAATGAATTTCTGTCTTTTTGCTGCTGAGACGTCACCTCACTCTCTCTCTCTCTCTGTCTCTCCCCCTCTCTCTCTCTCTCTCTCTCTCTCTTTCACTGACTCTGCTGCAGGCCTGTCTCTATAAGTTACTTCAATGCACAGTCTAAGTCCAGATATAAAATATTAACAAGGTAGGTGAGGCTCAGTTGATCAAAAACCCACAACTGGCCCGACTACCCACATAGTACTGATGTGTCTCATGAATATGAACTGGCTTCAGAAAAACACTTATATAGCCTCCAGTAAGTCTCTCTGTCTGACTGATGGTCTGGCAATATTGCTAGTGCTGTCCTTCTGACGAGGATTTGGTTGCTATATAACCCTAGCTGTTTACATTAACTCTGGCATTAAAATGGGAATTCTGTCTAGTGTCCTCATTTTGTTTGGGTCCATACAAATACTATGTACTGATGGGAAAGTCCCGAAATAGCTCTAACCATTGTCTGTGAAATTGGGTTACTTATATCAACGTTAGCCGACCATATATGAAAGGTTTTTTTTTGGCCACTTTTTTGCCTTTACTGGGTAGCGGACAGTGAAGGGGTAGACAGGAAACAAGGGGAGAGAGAGATGGTTATGACATACAACAAAGGTCCCTTGGCTTTAATCGAACCAGGGACGTTGCAGTTATGTAGCATGCACTGTAACCATTTAGCCACCAGGGCACCCCATGAAAGAATATTTATTAAAGTGAGTTTTTTTCTTGTAAAAAGCCAGCCCAAGTTGTTCGAGCATCGAGCCCTTCCACTGTGACTTCAGTGAGAGTTTGAAAATATCTACTCAAGCCGTATGAATGGATCATTAGTTTACATGGCAAAATAGGACCAATAGATTCCTGCCAGTTCAATACAGACACAGCTGTGCTTTTCCACCTTGATTTCCCAAATGCACAGCAAAAGCTCGTTTCGATTTATGCTTTGTGCCGAGTGGAGGTTATCACGCTCCTCATTTGGAGAACTCCTTTTCACAAAAAAAAAAAAACCAAAACAAAATGCTCAGAAACAATTTAAATTAGCGTGCCAGAGATTCCATGGATATCTCTTCAGAAATGCCACCTTTATATGATTTTCTTCATTTACATTGGGAGAAACACAATTCAAGACGTCAACATGTAATTTATCAGAATACTGATGAGAACTCTGAACTTGTGTTGCCTTGAACTTTGTTTTGGCATTCACCCCATCTTGGATAATAATTTTAATTTTATATTTATAGGGATGAACACTCCTATATGAATTTGATACTGTGGCATCCCTCCTTGAGACATCCTGGCAGTGATAGTTGGAGATAGACGGGGCCGTGACACCAGCGTAGATGAGACAGGCTGGATAAAAAAATGTGTGTAGCACTGAAATGACAGCAACAAAGAGACATCAGGTAAACAGCTTTAAATAGACAGACAAATAACAGCATAGCAGGGCCACTTCTAGGCATGGGCACGGGGGGCAATGCCCCACCAAATGCTCTGCCTGCCCCCCTCCCCAATGCCAAGTGCCCCCCCCCCCTCATCCTAAACCGCAAAAATAAAAAGTCCTCGGCAATTCAGCCAGTCATAAAAATGCCACATTGGGGCATTGGTGTAATGGTCTACTCCATTGCCTACCAACATGGGGGTCGCCAGTCCAAATCAATGTGTTACCTCCGGCTTGGTCGGGCATTCCTACAGACACAATTGTCTGTGTCTGCGGGTGGGAAGCCGAATGTGGGTATGTGTCCTGGTCGCTGCACTAGTGCCTCCTCTGGTTGGTCAGGGCACCTGTTCAAGGGGGAGGGGGAACTAGGGGGAATAGCGTGATCCTCCCATGTGCTACAGCCCCCTGGTGAAACTCCTCACTGTCAGGTGAAAAGAAGCGGCTGGTGACTCCACATGTATTGGAGGAGGCATGTAGTAGTCAGCAGCCCTCCCCAGATCGGCAGAGGGGATGGAGCAGCGACTGGGACAGTTCAGAAGAGTGGGGTAATTGGCCAAAAAATGCGATTGGGGAGAAAAAAGCCACATTGAAATAATATGTTTTACTAATATCTTATTGGTTGTTCTGGCCACATAAAGGATTGCGATGCCGCGAGAGAGCAGTGTCACTTCTCTCTCTCTCCCTTTCTCTTTCTGTAATCATGTAGCAATTTCTGGTTGTTAAACCTTGCAACAATTGCTACTGTTTCGGCGCAGCGGTCAACCAAGGCAAGCTCCAAGGTGTCTCACGTGACTTCTCCTTGATCCAGTCCCTCCAAAGTCAAGTCAGTTCAATTTTATTTGTAGAGCCCAGTGCCACAAATTGCAAATTTGCCTCAGGAGGCTTTACAGCAATACAATGTGATGAAAAGCATGCCAAGAAGAATCCAGGTGGTGACACCATCACCATGGAGAACTGGCAGGAGGACAAGACTACACGTGCCAATGGGGGAGACTCACACCATTCACATACACGGGGGAGAAGAGAAAAGAGAAGACATCGTTCAGAGAGCAAGACAATACATGTGAGAGAAAACAGAACAGTTACAATAGTCAATAATCTATACTCTATAATCTTGTCGGCAGAACAGTGCTTGGTAAGTTTATTAAGACATAAACCAACCCGTCATGCAGTACAGGTCATGGAGTGCTCAATTTAAAGGCAACTAATTGCAGATTAAGGCAGAAAGATGAGTTTTAAGTTTGGATTTAAAGGACTCAACAGACTATGATTGCCTGACGGCAGCAGGCAGGTCATTCCACAAGTACGGGCCTGATAGGAAAAGGCCCTGCCACCCACTGACTTCTTTTTAACTTTGGGTACACACAGGAGCCCTATATTTTGAGAGTGGAGAGCTCAAGATGGTATATACAATTTAAGGAGATCAGACAGGTATGACGGGGCAAGCCTATTTAGGATTTTATAAGTCAGCAGAAGCACCTTGTAGTCTGATCTAACATGGATAGGAAGCCAATGAAGGGGGGCAAGAATTGGTGGAATGTGGTCAACTTTTCTAGTTTTAGCCAGGATTCTATTTGCAGCATTTTGAATCATCTGAGGACTTTTAGTACTAGCATGTGGCAGACCTGAAAACAGAACATTACAGTAATCAAGTCTGGATGAAACTAATGCATGTATTAGAGTCTCTATTAACCTATGCATGTCTTTTTGATGGGGGTGGGGGGGCCTACAATCTAACATTGTAGGTCCCAGGAAAGGGCAGAGGTCTTTAAAAAGTTTTGCTGGTAAAGGGTCAAGTAGGCAAGTAGTTAGTTTAGAGGCTTACATGAGCTTAGTAAAAGTATCGACAGATTATCTCAAAAGCTGTAATAATAGGGACTATCAGTGACTCATTGTACACATGAGTTTGGTAAGGCAGGATCTGCAGGAGTAGCTGGAGTTGAAGAACTAATTTTGTTTTAGAACCCATCAACCTTATTTCAGAAAAAGTCTATAAACTCATGGGCCGTGAATGGTGAGCATCTAATAGACGAGTGCTTTTTAGTAAGTTGAGTGTCAAAGAGAAATTTGGGATTATATTTATTAAGCAAGAGAGATACGCTGCTTTCACAGCAGATAAAGCATGCTTGTATTTCAATTAATAATCATGCCAGGATAGGTGAAAAACTTCCAATTTTGATTTTCACCATTTATGTTCCAGTCTTCTTCAGGTCTGCTTAATAATAATGGTAATACATTTTATTTGTGAGCACCTTGCGGAGCCCTCAAGGACACCTTACAGAACACAGTTAAAAAAAACAAAAACAAGCAGCACTGTATCAGACCGCATAAAATCAAAACAAAGCAGGGTAGACAATAGAAAGTTAATGCAAAAGATAAGTATAAAATCATCATCTGCACAAAACTCAATGAAGCGTGGATCAGACTGAATATGCCAGTTTGAAAAGGTACTTTTTGAGTTAGGATTTGAAGGTTGATAGAGGGTTAGGGTCAATGTTGCGAATTAGTCAGTGTTGTGAATGTCTTGTGGGAGAGCATTCCATCGGCAGGGGGCAGAATGACTGAAGGCTCTTGTCCCCATGGTAGCCAAGCGGGCCGATGGTGTAATGAGTTGGAGAGCAGAAGAGGATCTGAGAGTGCAGGAGGGCATGTGGATATGAAGGAGTTTGGAAAGATACGAAGCAGCTAGGTTATTAAGGGCCTTAAACGTGAGGAGCAGGATCTTGGAAGTCAATACGGTATTTAACAGGGAGCCAATGGAATTGCTGAAGAACAGGAGTGATATGATCTATGGAGGGAGTTCTGGTAATGATACAGGCAGCTGAGTTCTGGACCAATTGAAGTTTATGAAGACACTTGAGGGGAAGACCAAAGGGGATAGAATTACAGTAGTCAATACAGGATGTAACCAGGGTGTGAGTGAGTATGGCTGTGCTTTTAGGTGTAAGTGACGGGTGAAGACGATTAATATTGCATAGGTGGAAATATGCAGACCGAGTAACATTGTTGACGTGAGCTTCAAAAGATAATGTGCTGTCCAGGATGACACCCAGGCTCTTAACCTGAGGCGATGGAGGAACTATAGAATTGTCAATAGTCAGAGAAAAACTATCAGGTTTGGTAGATTTAGTGCCTACTAGGAGGACCTCAGTTTTATCACTATTAAGTTTGAAGACGTGGTATGAAAACCAGGATTTAATTTCTAGTAAGCAGTCAGAAAGGGAAGTGGGCGGAAGAGTGGAGGTGGGCTTGGTGGATAGATAAAGCTGGGTGTCATCCGCGTAGCAGTGAAATTGAATGCCAAATTTCCTGAAAATGTGGCTTAGAGGTAGTAGGTAAATAATAAATTGGAGGGGTCCCAATACAGAGCCCTGGGAAACACTGGTAGTAACAGGAAAGGACTGTGAGCTCAACTTTTTAAGTTGGATAAACTGAGTGTGGCCAGAGAGGTATGATCTAAACCAGTCAAGGAGGATGCCAGTTATTCCAATGGAAGCTAAGCTTTCTAGGAGGATGTTATGTGAGATGGTATCAAAGGCTGCACTCAGATCAAGGAGGACAAGTATGGTTAAGAGCTTAAGAGGACGTGTCTCATCATTAAACCAGGGTGTAGGTCTCTTTATTTGCCAAGCTCTGGTAGTGAGAGGTGCAACTGAATCGAGGAGACTAGAGGGGGCCACATTTGTCATTAGTGAGATTTTCAACAGAGTCTGTCTCTACAGTGAAAGGAGCAAAGGCATCACGCAGCTGCTGGCCAAATGCAGCTACAGTGGACAGAAAACTGTGGCGAGTGGCAGTTATATCTGTGCCGATGTTACCTCCCCAACCTGTCAGTCAGGAGGCAGCAAGTTCTCAATCCGGCCTGTACTGTGCTGTGTTAAAGAATAGAAGACATACACATTGAGCTGGTGTTAACTTAACGGTGGTAGGGTTTATTCTTCCTGTGTGCAAGAAATGCTATTCTATGCACAATGCGCCATATAGCAGCCTGGAGGTGAAATAGCAGTGTAGTGAAATAGGGGATGTCTGTTTTTCTCTCTACTCATTTCTGAGGTTAGCTGTTTTCAACCTTCTACACTCTCCCCCACTTAAAAGAATGTCTCCTAATATTTGCTATCTTCATGTGTCCGTCCTTTAGTGTACGAGAGCATAACTATTGTAGCAGTATGGCTGGGACTGGATGGAGTAGGGGAAAGGGACAAAGCTTTGAAGCGCTGCGTTGGGTTGGTTGGTTAAGAGGGTGTTCACATCTGCACTCCAATGCCGGTATGATGGTTGACCCAGAGTGTCATATGTAAATCTTTCTGTTGGTCTCATTCTCCGCTGGGATCTTCTCACATCTTCTCTTTCCCCCATGTTTCCATCATCCATCTCTTGGATCAGGCCCTTTCGCGACTATTTCTGGATCATCCCGAGCCTCCTCTCTGTCCTGAGTTCTTCTTGTCTGACAGGAGGACAGAATTCTCTTGCTATTGCATGAAGCTTAGGCCGATTTTTGAGGATTCTGCTGTGGCATGATAGGTCCTTGTTGTTGAGGCCTTACAAGTCTATAGCATGGGATTCTGCTCCGGAGGTCATGATGGTAGGTATACTCTTCTTCCTCATCAGAACTATCTGTTACTGGTCTGTTGATGTCTTTTTCAGGTTGTCTCTGTCTTTTCTGTCTTGTGTTTCCTTCCACAGGGAGTGGAAGTTCTTCAAGAGGTAGGTCATTTACTGGCAGCAGCAGGCCCCTGTGAAGCACACACAGGGACTTATTACCTCTTTCTGGCTGTACTTTATAGACTGGTCCATCTCCCAATCTTTCCACCAAGAAATGCACTACTTTCTCCCAATATGCGCTCAGTTTGCCTGGAGCTCCTCTCTCTGAGAGATTTTTCACCAGTACCCTGTCACCTGGCTGAAACGTAACACCTGTCACACCTCTATCATACTGTTTCTTGCCTTTAGCTGAGGACATCTGGCTGTTGCTGGCAGTGATTTGGTAAGCTGCTCACATCCTATCTGCCCACTGCTGTGCAAAGGTCTTATGGTTGCGTGCCTCAGTCTCTCTCCTGGAGCTAAAGAGCAAGTTGATCAGTAACTGTGGAGCTCTGCAATACAAGAGGAAGAACGGAGAGTATTCAGTCGCTTCATGCGTTGTGCAGTTGTAAGCATGCACGATATGAGGCAGATGATCTTTCCATTCATTCATCTTCCCCTCTTGTAGGATACGCAGCATTTGAAGAAGTGTGCGATTTAGTCTTTCCACTGGGTTGCATTGTGGATGATAAGGAGTAGTTCATGAATGAGCAATTTCTGCCAGTTGTTGGAGTCTTTGGAACAGGTTGTTCTCAAACTCACGTCCTTGATCGTGATGAAACTTCTCCAGGTACCCAAAATGAGGGATAAAATACTGAACTATCATTTCAGCTGCTGTCTTCCTTGATTGGTTCCTCGGTATGCCTAAGCAAAGCGTGTGAAGTGGTCGACGAGTACAAGGATATACTACTCATATCCTCCCTTGCTTGGCTCCAGGTGTAAATAATCAATAGAGACCAACTGAAAATGCACACTGGTTGTGATGGATCCCATCGGAGCTCTCTGCGGTACATTAGAATGTTTTTGTTTGATGCAAACACATCTCTTTGTCCCGTAGTCCTTGATGTCTTGGTGCATGTAGGGCCAATAAAACCTTTTGCAGGTGAGATGGATCACCTTATCAGCACCTACGTGCCCCATGTTATTGTGCAAGCTCTTCAACACCACAGGTTTCAGCTGTTTAGGAAGCCAGTTGTCTGTGTCACTCTATTTTCTGGAAGAGTATTCCCTGATCCACCTCTAACTTGTTCCACTCAAAGAGTAGTCTTCTTGGCTGTCTCCCCATCGCTCTTTTCTCTTTTTCATTGGGAGTCCATTCATTGAGTTTCAAGAACACAACTTCTTTGATCGCTGGCTCTTCTTGTTGTGCAGCTCTGAGGTTTTCAGGTGTGACACTAGAAGCGCTATCTGTTGACACAGCATTCTTATCTTCACAGTTGATTTGCAATGCAGCCACCCAGGGAACATCGTTGTCTTGAACTGCTTTGCTTCCTTGCCACACTGCAGACACCACCTACGGTGACACTGTCTCTGTATGCTCACCCATACGATGTTGAGGGTTCACTGGGTACCTGGACAACACATCGGCATCTGTGTTCATTTTTCCTGGTCTATACTTGATGTCAAAGTGGAAGTCTGCTAACTCCCCCACCCACCTGTGTCCCACAGTATTTAACCTTGCGGTACTCGGGACATAGGTCAAATGATTATTGTCTATATAGACCATGAAGGTTGGCGTGTAATACAGATAATCCCCAAATTTGTTACCTCCCCAACCTGCCAGTCAGGGGGCAGCAAGTTCTCAATCCTGCCTGCACTGTGCTGTGTTAAAGAATAGAAGCTTTACAGAACATGTAAAGCTTCTATTCTCTTTGAACACGTTGAGCTGGTGTTAACTTAACGGCAGGAGGATTTATTCTTTCTGTGTATGCTGGAAATACTGTTCTATAACACCCAAGTGCGCTGCGCTATACAGCGGCCTTGAGGTTATATAGCAGTGTAGTGAAATAGGGGTGTCTGTTTCTCTCTCTACTCACTTCTGAGGTTAGCTGTTTTCAATCTTCTACACCGACATTAACAGGACAGGCCAATGATGAATGGATGGATGAATGATTTATTTAGCACATGTAATAAGCAGGATATAACATACAGATAAACCATTGCCAATAATCTGAAGTGATCAATAAATCCATATATCAGACTAGGTGAACAAATCGCCATATGCATCAGATTATTTAACATGTTCGAAAAGGAGTAGGAGGAAGTATACACTTATTTTTTTCTACCCCCTCTTAAGTTAATTCAGCTACTATACATTTCAAACTCAACTCCCACTGTACTGTATCATTCAAATTCAATGCAAGTTGTGCGGTACAATACAAACTCGACTACTGTGTACAATAGGAGAAAAAAGGAAAAAACCCCACATCAAAACACGAGAGAAAGAGAGAAAAAAGAAAAACATCCCAATGTCACTTACCAAGAATAAACAGACCTCAATGCTACATACAACCCAAATATCCACTTGGAGTCATAGAAAGAAAAATGGGGGGGGGGGAGAAGTAATAAATGTTTAGAGATAAGTAAAACTTTAACAGTTAACACAACTCTTGGTCATCCTACATCTCTGGATAATCAGTCCTGTGTACTTCTGTTTGAACTCTGTAATGTTTGTACTTTGTTTGAGTTCCATGCTCAGACTGTTCCACAATTTTACCTCAGAGATTGAAGTGCCTATGTTCTTCAAAGTTGTTCGAGCACATAATTTCTTGGAAGTTTAATTTCCCTCTCAAATTATATTCCCCTTCTCTATCTAAGAATATGTTTTGTATATTACTTGGTAGTAGATTGTTCCTTGCTTTGAACATTATTTGTGCTGTGAAAAAAAGAGGAAAATTCTACTAAATCCCTGAACTTCAAGGCACTTAACTTTAAAAATAGCTTGTTTGTGTGTTCATGATATCCTACATTATTAACTATCCTTATGGCTGTTTTTTGTAGTATACATATTGGATATTGGTTGGTTTTGTGGGTTTTACCTCCACACAGTAGTTCAGATATGGTAAAATAAATGAACAATACAGAGTGTGCAATGATTTATGATCCAGAATGTGTCTTGCTTTTCTCATGACTGCAATGCTCCTTGCCAGCTTTGCTCGCACACATGTTATGTGAGGTTTCCAGCACATTTTGTGGTCTAGTATCACACCTAGGAATTTGCTAGGCTTCAAATGCTTCAAATTCAATGAGAAAATGATCTGACACAGTAGATGTGGTTGGTAAGACATTCAGATCAGAAACAGCTATTCCTTTAGATAAAATCAAATCAAAGATTGTTACCACAGCAGAGTCGACTCTTGAAGAAACTGAGCGAACCCAAAAGTATCCGCAAGCACCAAGAAGGCTTTATTTAGAGGATCAGCAGCCTTATTCAGATGAATATTGAAATCACCAAGAATTAGAATGAATTAGAATCTCATCAGAATGAGTAATAAGATGTGAGATAAAATCTCCAAATTCTTCAAGAAATAGTGAGTAAGGGCCAAGAGGTCGATAGCGTCACAATGTGGACTGAGAAGAGTCAGTTCGTCGCTGAGGGAGATGGGCTTGAATAGGAGCCTCAAAAGATTTGAATTTAGTTTCAAGTTTAGAAGTTAAATTGAAAATAGACTTATGTGGTGATACACATTTGAGGGTAGATTCACCAGGGGCTGCTGCTCCTTTAAGGCAGACATTTTAGGGTGCTGACGTAGGCACTGCTTGGGGTTTCCGGGGAGCCATGTTTGCAGCAGCCTAGCGGTTAGCTGGTTGCCACGAGAGATTGTGATGTATTGGTGTTGTTTTGTGTGGCGAGTAAACGGAATTGACTCGACTCGATCTCTCTGTCTCCTCATTCCTGCACTCCCACACTTAAATATTAAGGTGACACCCCACCTTGTTTATTTGCCTGCGCTACATATAAGTATGGTTAGGTGGGGAAGCTTAATTTACGAGAAGGAAACATTTGGTTTCAGCCATGTTTCACATAACCCAATCATATAGAAACTTTGTTCAAAAATCAGATCATTTATTAGTAAGGCTTTGGTAGATGCAGTGATCTGATATTTATGAAAACGAATTTAAGCATCTTGTTGAAGAGATCAGTAGTATGCAGCACTTTAGAGTTACCACTAGATGAAATATTAATTGGAATTGGGCACCATGTATTATTAGTTGATTATTTTGAAGACCTATGCTTTGGACGATGTGTGGTCACACTTTTGATAACATTAGATGTTTGGTTCTGTAGTTTATTAGGTATTTTGTTGCACATTTCATCACCACCAGTGGTAGGAATGATTATTAGATTATTACACATTTAGGAGAGGAGAGCTTGGTAGCAATAAAGCAGGGAAGGGAGACCGTCTCAATGTTATAGACCAAACTGTCTGTCTGATACTATGAGAAATTCCCTGACTTGACACATTAACTAAACTAGTTGACTCCACACTGGCACTAGGTTTAAACCTAGCAGGCTCTCTATTCACCTGTAACCTGCTGAATGATAAGTCCCTATTGTCAAACTAAACATAGACAGCTATCTATATTGCTAGACAAAAGAGCGATGATGTCCTCGGGAGGGCAAATGCCATCTACTTTCAGCAGGTAAGGGCAGCCGCAGAAAGAAGGTCAGTTATCAACAAAACCAAATCCCTGCTCATTACAGTAACAAGCCAGCCAGCTTTTCATTGAGGTGAGCCTACTGTACATCTCATCATTACCCCTCACAGGTAAGGGACCAGAGACAGTTACTTGATGCCGACATCTTTCTGACCAACTCAAGTGTTCTGACTAGGCTGGCTTTTGTGATCTCCGATTGCATCATCCTAACATTATTAGTGCCAACATGAATAACAATGTTGCTGAAATTAGTGGTGCTGTGTGTCTGGGTTCCCTGATTCTCCCGCTGTGATGCCAGCACCCTACGATTATCCTCTATGTCGGAGACTCTGGCCCCGGGTAAATAGTGAACCAAGGCTGGCGAAGCTAATCTGATATTGCTGGTAATGGAGTCTCCTCTCCTGCTCTCAGGGTCGCAGGGATGCTGGAGCCTATCCCAGCAGTTATTGGGCGGCAGGCAGGGAGACACCCTGGACAGGTCACCAGGCCATCATAGGGAACCCCCGACCCTGAGAGCAGGATAAGCTGTTTGAAAAATGGATGGATGGATGGATGTAGTCTCCTATCACTGGTGTGCACTGCTTTACTCGTACTGACAGGAGCGCAAGAGGCATGCTGGCCAGTAGGACTACCAACAGGGCTGGTGAGGAGTGAAAACTGGTTTGCCGTCATGACAACATATCTGTAACTGCAGAACAGTCACCACACACCATCATTTTAACGAGACTGCTTTGACTAAAAATGCAGTAAAGCTAACTGCTAATCTAGGCTAAGATCAAAGCCAGTAAACAGACTAGGAACGAAAGGCTGCCCACTAACACAAGAGCCATTTGAGAAAGAAAACTAGTGAATCTAGCTATAAGTGTACTAAGCACACAAAAAAAGAAGCAAAATCAGTAGGACAAATGAAGAGGTTAGAGCAGAATATAGAGGAGAAGAGAGAGTAAGAGAAGAAACAGCAGTTATCGATCTCACGAAGCCGAAGCTGGAAGCTGGAAGCCAATCCTCAAGCGGCTGCCTCGCAGCCCAGTTGCCCAAGCACTACACCCATGGTCCCATTACCCATTCAGTATGCCTTGAGACAGAGTTTTCAGTGCTGTCATGGCCAATAATAGCCATTGCTTGAACAGCCTTGCACTGTTCAACTCACTCTAGTTTTCCCTAAGCATAACTTTGTTCTGACTGCATAAGCATTCAGCCCGGGCTGGTACCATGGGAGACCATGACTGGAGTACTTCGCAAAGCTAGATAGTAGGTGCTTGTTTTACCTGTCGCAAATTTGGCACATCTAATGACAGAAATAGTTTTTTATCAAGCAAGGATTTAATAATTGGAAAAATGCACTGGAGAAAGACAAAGGATTCAGCAAGCACGCATCTAGTCAGTGTAATTTGAAGAGTGCTGTAGCCTGGTCTCAAATGCAACAAAGGGAGGGAACTAGCCCAGCAATAGTTTCCTCAGTTCCCCAGTTGCCTCCCAAGTATAATTGGGCATTGATAAATTTGATAAAGTTGGGGGTGGAGATGAGTTTAAGATTAATTAAATTAGAGGTCTATGTATTAATTCCCATGGCTTTAGTTTTAGATAAAAAACATAAAACTATACTTTATAGCTTATAGTCCTAAAGAACACCATATTATCATTAATAGTTGGTGACCAACCAACATCCCTTACACCCCCCCCCCCCATCAAAGCAATCTAGAACCGGGCCTGCAGCATAGCATGATTAGCATGGATGTGGTTGGATCGAAATTGTTTTGTTGCCTACTATAGTTGTAGAAGGTGAGAAAAACATGCCAAAAGAGAATTGGATGAATACCTTTAGAACGAGCCATAGTATAGAACAGTATAGATTGGTCATACTCTGTGTTCACTGCCAACTACTTGTAATATGAGCATCTGTTCTATACATTTTATCTCTATTGACTGAGCAAATCGCTACATTACATGTGAGAAAGGTCTTCCTGATTGAACTTTCACTAAGAGCTTGCCCCCCCTTTCTCTCCCTAATTGCAACCGTCCAATTACCCCACTGTTCCGACCATCACAGTCGCTGCTCCACCCCCTCTGCCAATCCGGGGAGGGCTGCAGACTACCACATGCCTCCTGTGATACATGTGGAGTCGCCAGCCGCTTCTTTTCTCCTGACAGTGAGGAGTTTCACTGGGGGGATGTAGCGCATGGGAGGATCACGCTATTCCCCCCAGTTCCCCCTCCTCCCTGAACAGGTGCCCCGACCAACCAGAGGAGGTGCTAGTGCAGCGACCAGGATACATACCCACATCCGGCTTCCTACCCGCAGACATGGCCAATTGTGTCCGTAGGGACGCTCGACCAAGCTGGAGGTAACACGGGGATTCGAACCGGCGATCTGAAGAAGATCCCCATGTTGGTAGGCAACGGAATAGACCGCTACACTATCCAGACTGAGCTTGGTTTTTTAAGAGTGGCATTATCCCCCCATTAGAAACTCAGTAATGGTTACCAGCGATCATCTGCCTCACCATCATGAATAACATTTATTTGCCTTGGACATTAAATGTTAAGAAAAGTTAATGTTTCTTAAATTATGACTACGGGCACTCATCTACCTTGTAACCACCCCTAAATAACTTCTGCATGTCTAATTTTTTCTTTAATTTCTCCAATTTCGATCCTTTCATCATCTAATTTTACTTTCTGATTTCACTTTCACTCCTGTGTTCTTTCTTTCGTTAGCTCATCTCTCCTTCCCAGTCACTGCCCCCACCCTCACACACACTCTCTCTCTCTCCCCCTCCCTCCCTCCTCCTTTCCTCCTCAGGTCTTCATTAAAACTTGATGGGGATGAGTGAAGCCAATAATCTTCAGGCCCTGTGAACAGCCCTGTCTGAAATCAATAGGCTTCCTGCTTGAGAAAAAAAAAAGCAGGGGGGGAAAAAGTCTGACTTATTAAATATTAAACAGCAGGACCCCAGGGAAACAAAGAATAGTTCTGGTTTTGCACTGTCTAAGCCAATTAGCATCTCCTGTTCAACTCCCCGGCTCCGTTGGCGGTTTCATTCGGTCGACAGTGAGGCTCACTCGTCACGACATGGCTCTTCTGGAGCGGTGACGCTCTTTAGGAACATTTTTTTGGGCTGTCTTTTTGTGTTGATCGTGACAGGACTCAAATCGGATGACAGGTCTCAAACTGGACAGTCGCACACCTAAAGATGTCCAATCTGAGCTATACCTGGTATAACCCGTCGCTTACGCTGATATGTACAGCGGTCTCACTTTGTTAAGAGGGCTTTCTCAACTCATGACAAGGTCCTTCGAGGACCGTCCTTTTCAGAGACACCATCCCCATTTTTCTGTTTTGCTAATCATTACAGTGCTCCTCTTGAGTCTGTTTCTCTGTTATCTCTTTTTGTTGTTGTTGATAATTGTCTTTAGAGTTTTTGTAAGGTTTTTAGCGTAAATGTAATGAAAAAGAAAAGACAGAAATGAATAAAAATAACAGAAAATATGTTATGGTTAGTGCTGGACGACATAGAAAATGTTCCTAATGGAGTAATCATAGGACATTTTACACAAAATCGATACACTGATTTGAATCGTGATGAGATCAAAGATGGTGTCATGCTATGGCGATTCGCTACGAGCTACTCTCACTTTGTTGTTTGTTTTCGTGTTATATGTCACTTTTGTTGCACAAAACACGTCTTGCACAACTGCCTATGCTCACCAGACTTTACTGGAAATAAGATAAGACGTTCAAGACAGCTGGAAGCTGCAGGTCTTGCCGAGAGAGATTACATACAACAAAGATGTACCACCATGGAGTATTGGCTTCAGACAGCGCAGGTAAATGAGGCTGCGCCCTGGTGAGGCTACGACGGCGTCCTAGCTGGCCCCCGAGTCCCAGCATACTGCTGTCTAATGTCCAGTCCTTCAACAACAAAATGGACGAACGTCATTGCCGAATAAGCTCTCAAAGGGACATGAAGGACTGTTGTGTTTTCTGCTTTACAGAGACTTGGCCCTGATAAACCTGACAGGGCTATACAACCAGAGGGTTTTTCTGTGCACTGCATGGACTATTTCATGACGACTACTGGCAAGGTAAAGGGAGGTGGAGTATGCTTCTTTGTTAACAATTCATGGTGCACTGACGTGGAAATAGTCTCTCAGTCCTGTTTTCCAGTGTTGGAACAACCAACAATACGGTGCAGACCATTCTGTCTCCCAAGGGAATTTCTCTGCATCTTGTTAACTGCTGTCTACGTAGCATCGCAAGCTACTGCTGCAGCGACACTGGACAAATTGTATGGCGCCATCAGCAGGCAGGAGAACCTGCAACCCGGAGGCTATTTCAATTGTGGCAGGAGACTTTAACCACTGTAACCTGGAATCTGTGCTACCAAAATTTTCTCAACATGTCACCTGTCCAACCAGAGGCAATAAGACTCTCGACCACTGTTACTCCATGGTCAAGACAACTTACAGGTCTATCCCATGGCCTCACTTTGGGAAATCTGACCACCTGTCAGTGTTCTTGCTTCCTGCCTACAAGCAGAAAGTGAAGTGAGCGATGTCTACAGTGAGGACAGTGCAGTGCTGGACGACAGACCACGAATCCAAACTTCGGGGATGTTTTGAATCAACAGACTGGTTGACCTTCAAGGATTCAGCCTCAAGTTTGGATGAGTATGCTGAATCGGTCACTGGCTATGTTAGATTCTGTGTGGATAACTGTATCCCAGTATGGACTATTCGCTCCAACCAGAAGCCCTGGACATTCACCTGAGGTTGAGGAACGTACCACTGCTTTTAAAGTGGGGGACAAGGAATGCTACAAAAAATGCAGTTATGACTTAAGGAGAGCCATCAAAGCCATTAAAAGATGATATCGGGACAAACTGGGAAATCATTACAATGTCTGTGACTCGCAGCACATGTGGAGGGGGCTGCAGGTGACTACAGACTATAAATCTAAACCCAGCGTGGCTATCAACACCTCTGCCTCTCTCCCAGATGAGATTAACAACGTTTATGCCCGCTTTGAAGCTCACAACTTGAACCCAGCGACAGCAACACAGTGCCCACCCAATGAAGTCAATTTACAGGTGAGAGAGGCCGTTGTGAGTAAAACTTTTAAAAGGGTTAAGGCTCCGAAAGCCGCTGGCCCAGACGGCAACCCTTCCCATGTCCTCAGGGCATGTTACACTCAGCTATCTCAGGTTTTACTGACATTTTTAACCTGTTCCTGTCATCGTATGTGGTTCCACTGTGTTTTAAGAAACCCACCATTGTCCCTGTACCAAGGAAAACACCTGTCTTTTGCCTTAATGATTACTGACCTGTTGCTTTGACCTCTGTTATTATGAAGTGCCTGGAAAGATGGATTATATCATATATAAAATGTAACATTCCTGTTTCCCATAACCCATTACAGTTTGCTTACTGTTCCAATAGATCTACAATGTAGATGATGCTATCTCACTTGCTCTGCATACTGCTTTAGTACTGCTTGAAAAGAAAAATATCTATAGCAGAATGTTGTTTATTGATTACAACTCTGCTGTTACTACAGCTGTACCTTCCAAACTGGTGTTGAAACCCAGAGTTTTTGGTCTGGGCAACTCTATCTATAATTGACGATTTGATTTCCTGACAGGCAGGCCCCAGACTGTGAGAATAGGTAAAACATAACTCATCTACATTAGAACTAATGTAGATGAGTATGTTAAAGAAATAATAGGGCTGCTGTCTCAGTCCCCTATTGTACAGTCTGTTTACACACAACTGTGTTGCCAAACATGTCAACAACAGCATCATTAAATTTGCAGATGACTCCACAGTGATTGAACTAATAAGCGACAGTGGTGAGAGGCCCTATAGGAGGCAAGTGGAAGGTTTAACCATACAATGCCATGATACCAACCTCCCTAAATGTCAATAAGACATAAGAAATCATTGTTGACACTGGAAAGATCAGAGTAAACCACTTTCCTATTTCCATCAGTGGTTCATCTGTTGAAATTGTGGACGGTTTTAGATTTCTCGGTTTACACATCACAGACACCCTCACATGGTCCCTCAACACCAATTGCATCCTTAGGAAGGCACAGCAGAGACTGTATTTTCTGAGCTGTCTAAAGAGTTTTGGTACTCATACCAAAACTCTTATGAACTTTTATCACAGTACCATGGAGAGTGTCTTGACAGGCTGCATCACAGTGTGGTTTGGCAACATGACTGCTCAGGGCTGCAGACTGCCGCTAAGGACTGTAAAGACAGCAGCAAAAATCATTGGCATGGAATTACCACAACTTAATAATATTTACACCACTCACTGCAAAAGGAAAACCCAGAACATCATGAAGGACACCAGCCACATCGAATCACACACCACCCATCTCAGTAATAGTTTCTTTCCTCAGGTCAGTTTGCTGAACAGCTGATGTGCCCATATCATATTACATTGTTGTGTTATCGTGTACTGTATGTATGTATATTTGTGTGTGTGTGTGTGTGTGTGTGTATATATATATGTGTGTGTGTGTGTATGTGTATATATATGTATATATGTATGTGTGTATGTATATATATATATATATATGCGGATACAGGAAAAAAGATTTTAATACATTGCAGTGCAGGTCTGTTTCGTGTATCTCGCACTCATCAGCTGCTAATGCCCTATGCTAATGCAGCTGCTAATGACTGCGAGATGCACGAAACAGGCCTGTACTGCAATGTATTAAAAAAAATGTCCTGTATCCGTGTTGATATTCCGCTCCTCATTAGATGAGCACTCACAACACCATTGACGGTTTCGGGAAAAACGCTATATATATATATATATATATATATATATATATATATATATATATACACTACCGTTCAAAAGTTTGGGATCACCCAAACAATTTCGTGTTTTCCATGAAAAGTCACACTTATTCACCACCATATGTTGTGAAATGAATAGAAAATAGAGTCAAGACATTGACAAGGTTAGAAATAATGATTTGTATTTGAAATAAGATTTTTTTTACATCAAACTTTGCTTTCGTCAAAGAATCCTCCATTTGCAGCAATTACAGCACTGCAGACCTTTGGCATTCTAGCTGTTAATTTGTTGAGGTAATCTGGAGAAATTGCACCCCACGCTTCCAGAAGCAGCTCCCACAAGTTGGATTGGTTGGATGGGCACTTCTTTGAGCAGATTGAGTTTCTGGAGCATCACATTTGTGGGGTCAATTAAACGCTCAAAATGGCCAGAAAAAGAGAACTTTCATCTGAAACTCGACAGTCTATTCTTGTTCTTAGAAATGAAGGCTATTCCATGCGAGAAATTGCTAAGAAATTGAAGATTTCCTACACCGGTGTGTACTACTCCGTTCAGAGGACAGCACAAACAGGCTCTAACAGGTACTATTTAATGAAGATGCCAGTTGGGGACCTGTGAGGCGTCTGTTTCTCAAACTAGAGACTCTAATGTACTTATCTTCTTGCTCAGTTGTGCAACGCGGCCTCCCACTTCTTTTTCTACTCTGGTTAGAGCCTGTTTGTGCTGTCCTCTGAAGGGAGTAGTACACACCGGTGTAGGAAATCTTCAATTTCTTAGCAATTTCTCGCATGGAATAGCCTTCATTTCTAAGAACAAGAATAGACTGTCGAGTTTCAGATGAAAGTTCTCTTTTTCTGGCCATTTTGAGCGTTTAATTGACCCCACAAATGTGATGCTCCAGAAACTCAATCTGCTCAAAGAAGTGCCCATCCAACCAATCCAACTTGTGGGAGCTGCTTCTGGAAGCGTGGGGTGCAATTTCTCCAGATTACCTCAACAAATTAACAGCTAGAATGCCAAAGGTCTGCAATGCTGTAATTGCTGCAAATGGAGGATTCTTTGACGAAAGCAAAGTTTGATGTAAAAAAAATCTTATTTCAAATACAAATCATTATTTCTAACCTTGTCAATGTCTTGACTCTATTTTCTATTCATTTCACAACATATGGTGGTGAATAAGTGTGACTTTTCATGGAAAACACAAAATTGTTTGGGTGATCCCAAACTTTTGAACGGTAGTGTATATATATATATATATATATATATATATATATATTTGTTATGACGTTTCCTTTGTGTCTTTTGTCCTTGTGTGCTTTGTGTTAAGGCAGAGAGAGGCAGAGCACAAGAATTGCATTGTATTCTACACATGACAATGAAGTTGAACTTGAACTACATCAGTCTATCTGTGCACATGTGCAAAATACCATGTTTAAGAACCCAATTGTCGGCAGCCATACCAACATGTACCCTGGCTCTGCCAAATGACAGAAGCTAAGTAGGTGTGAGCTTGGCTAGTGCTTGGATGGGAGACCTGCCGGGAAAATGCGTTGCAGCTGCCGAAAGTGGTGTTGGTGGGCCAGTAGGGGATAGTCTTCCCTCTGATCCTAATAAAAAAAAAAAACATATCAAATCCCAACGCCCCAGTGCAGTGACAGGGACACTGTGCAGTAGGAGATGCCGTTCTTCGGATGAGACGTTAAACTGAGGTCCTGACTCACTGTGGTCATTAAAGATGCCATGGCACTTATCACAAAGAGTAGGGTGTCTCCCGGTGTCCTGGCAAAATTCCCAACCTGGCCCTCTCCATCTGGCCACCTGATCACCCCCCCCCCATGTAATTGGCTCAATGATTCCTCCCTCTCTACCTCAAACTGATGTGTGGTGAGCGTTCTGGTGCAAAATGGCTGCTGTGCATCACCCAGTAGGGTGCTACACATTGGTGGTGGTTGAAGTGAGTTACGCCCTTCACTGTGAAGCACTTTGAGTGTCTAGAAAAGTGCTATATAAATGTAATGGTTATTTATATTATATATAACTGAGGTTAATCACACTGAACTGTTTGTTAATGTAATTAATGTAACGTAATGTATAATATAAAAGCAAAAACTAGTTTTCAAATAATACTCCCGTAAATATTACAGCCCTCATTTTGTGAGCGAGTTTAGACAATTGATTATAATTATCATGAATTTGGACAAATAAATGATGACGCTATCTGACTTTCCTCCCCATTGAAAGACGGTAAATAATAATGTGATAATAATAATAATTTCCATGCCCTAGTTACAAGTTGTACAATATTGTGTTGTACATTTCCTTTTGTAATGTAATTCAGTTTATTCAATATATTTCACAATCATGTATCCCAAATAATATCAATATGATTTATACTCATTACATTATTTGTCCTATATAACATATACTATATTGTTTCATCAAATATACAATTGGCATATTTGTTTTGGAAAAAGTTGCATGTATCTGCATACAAATCCACACCCCTACATCCCCATTGACACATACTGTATGTGCATACATGCCCAATTCATGATTCAAAATTCAAAAAACTTTATTGTCTATCACATAATAGAAAATTGTCTTAGGTTAAGGGCTCACAAACAACATAAAAACATACACCCCTGAAAGGCCCTTATAAAAATGCATTAAAACACAATCAATTCCATGAATAAATGAGAGCATGTGTGCAAAGCTGAATATGGAGCTGCCAGGGAAGAGGAGAAGAGGAAGGCCAAAGAGGAGGTTTATGGATGTGGTGAGGGAAGAGATGCAGGTGGCTGGTGTGACAGAGGAAGACGCAGAAGACAGGAAGAAATGGAAATGGATCATCCGCTGTGGCGACCCCTAACGGGAGCAGCTGAAAGTAGTAGTAGATGTGTGCAAAGCTGAATTAAAAGTTAGGGACAGTCCACTTGGCCTTGTTTAAAATTGAAATTGCAGTGGGAATGAAAGCGTCTTTGTGAGTTCCCTCTTTGGCCAGAGGTGCTCTGACGTGTCTGCTTGATGAGACTAACTGAAAGGAGTGGAGACGGGGGTGTAAAGGGTCCTTAATGATGGAGTCTGCCTTTCTTTTACTGCATAACGGTAAAGGTCAGAAAATTGAGTTTGAGTGGTACCGGTGATTTTGGTTGCATGCTTGATGGTTCTTGTGAGTTTTTCTTGCATTTCTCTGTGAGGAAGTTGTACCGGGATGCGGTGTTGAATGTTAGGACTGATTCGACGAAAGGCCGGTATACCGCTGTTAAAATCTCCTGTCAGAAATTAAAACCTTTCAGGCTCCTCAGGAGAAACGTGTACTGTTGGGCCTTTTTGTAGACCCTGTCTGCATGTTGTGTGCAGAACAGATGATGATCGATCTCTGTGCCCAAGTAGGTACTAAAAGATCTCAACCTGTTCCACGACCTGCCTCTCCAGCCTGAGTAGTCCAGAGAGTGGGTGTGGGGTGTCAGGTGCTCAGTGTACCCCCACAACACGGCTCTTTGGTCTTATTGATGTCCAGATCCAGAGAGCTCTCCTGGAACCAGAGGACCATGGTGTCCACATATATGGACAGGAAGTGCTCGTCTGGCAGGTGGGCCACAAAGGCCATGTCATTAGCACATTTAAAAGTGACACTCCATTGCTGTTGTAGGTGAGTTCGTTTGTGTATGGAGAAGAGGATGAGTGACAAGACACAGCCCTGTGGGACCCCAGTAAATTTAAAAAAAAAGTTGATGGATTTAAAACTGTTCACTCGACATGTTGGGGGCTGTCATTTAAAAAAATCTTTAATTCATAAAACCAGTGTTATGTTTACTTGTAGTCCTTAGAGGCAGTACAGAAGTGTGTTTGTACTGTATTAGAAGCAGATAAACGTCCATGAATAAAATCCCGACATATGAGTTTGAAGAGTCGAGATGCCTAGCCACTGTATCCAGAAGACTTAGGCTGGCATCCTCAACTCCCCTTGCTTTGTAGGCAAACTCCCACCCACCATGGTGGTGAGCGCCCCAGCGACCACCCTCTCCATGCATTCGATGAAGGTGAGTGCCACAGTCCTGAAATCCTTCATGGCTTTGGGATGGGTCTTTTTGGGGGCAGGGATGATGGTTGTCTCCTTCCATGCCCTGGGGATGAAGCTGGCGTTCAGGAACAGCTGGAAAAGCTGTGCCACCACACCGCCCAGCTAAGCTGCACACTCCTTCAGTACGCGGCCCTTGAGCCTGTCCGGTCCAGGAGCTTTCCTCGGATGTAGCTTGGGCAAGATGGAAATGACCCTCCGCTCCTCCACACTGATTGGTGCAGGGACGTAACTGCTGTTGGTCAGGGTCCAGTCCTCCATGGGGTCAGTCCTTTTGAACCTGTCGTAGAAGGTGTTCAGCTGCTCTGCGCAGGAGTCGGGGGCTGGGCACTGTATCTTGGCTGGTTTCTGACCTCTGCCCATCATGGTGCTGAGACCCTGCCACGCCTCCCTCGCATTTCCTCTGGTGAACCTCTCCTCCATCTTATTTTTGTATCGGAACTTGGCCAGCTTGGTTTTGTGCTTCAGATCCCTTTTCAGTTCATTGACACGTTTTTTTTCCCTCTCCCTGTATAATTGCCTTTCTTTTTTTCTTTTCTTTTTTTGGAGGTTGAGACAGTGCTTCAGTTCTCTGGTGACCCAGGGCTTGTTATTAGGATTGAGCCTGACCTGTGTGGTTTGAATGACACTACCAGTGCAGAATGATATGTATGAGCAGCTGGAGTGATTGAGTATGTTCAGGTCACCCTCACTGCTATGGAAGAACATCTCCCAGTCAGGCAGCTCAAAACATCCCCTCAGTCTTTCCGCAGAGTCGTTCCAAACCTGGATGTTTTTTTTTCTTTGGATTTTCCCCCAAGTTGTAACCGGCCAATTACCCCGCGCTTCAGAGCCTTCCTGGTGGCTGCTCCACCCCTCTGCCAATCCAGGGAGGGCTGCAGACTACCACGTGCCTCCTGCGATACATGTGGAGTCACCAGCCGCTTCTTTTCACCTGACAGTGAGGAGTTTCGCCAGGGGGATGTAGCACGTGGGAGGATCATGCTATTCCCCCCAGTTCCCCCTGCCACCCAAACAGGCGCCCCGACTGACCAGAGGAGGTGCTAGTGCAGCGACCAGGACACACACCCACATCCGGCTTCCCACCCGCAGACACGGTCAATTGTGTCTGTAGGGACGCCCGACCAAGCCGGAGGCAACGCGGGGATTCAAACCAGGATCCCTGTGTTGGCAGGCAACGGAATAGACCGCTACGCTACCTGTACACCCCAAACCTGGATGGTTTTTATATGTGTTTTCAATTTTTGTCTGTATTTTGGCAGCAGTCCTATTACATTATGGTCTTGAGAAACCAAGGGGAGAGCGGGGCTTGGAGACATATGCGCCAGGTATATTTCCGAAACACAAGTCCACACATGCCACATGCACACACCTCTTCATAGTCTCTTAAAGGACCATCCCACTACTTTTGACATGTCCTCGTGTCTTTTTCTTGCCTTAGAATTAGGCTGTTGCCTCACTCCTTTTGGTTTTTTTGCAGTGTATTTTGAGATAAGTGTCCCATTTACTGTTTCATTTAGTTGATTGTGAGTAAAGTGATGAGTCACCCCTCTTAGAAAATAGGTTGCCACCTCTTCATACATATGACGCAGACAAGAGCTTTTCAGTGCCCCTGAACCAGGACCTAGAGTTAAAACAGCCGTTATGGCATGCAGTCCTCATCACGGGACAGAAGCTAGTATAGCTGAAAGATGAACGTGTAAAGAGTTGGAGAGAGAGAGGAATTGGAGACGGATGGCAAAAGAGAGAAAATTACTGAAACTTTTCACTACAGCTGCTGCTTCTCCCTCTCTGCGTCACATCAAGGAAGGAAATAAATTGGAAGGAGGCAAGAAAAGGCTGCGGGAGAGGAAGAGGAACGAGTCTTTATTTTATTTCTGGTAGAGAACATCACCCTTAAACTTGCGATTTTGTCTCTCAGGACTGAATCTTATCATTTCCAGAGGTGTCGGATCACTTTTACCATGATTCCCTCATTATGATCAGACAGCTTTGAGTTTTACGTCCTGTACTGAGCCCACCTGTTTGTGGTCCATTTAAGTAGCTTTAACCCTCAGAGACCCGAGCCATTTCTGGGTCTCCTTTTTAAACTAACTTCACATTTTAGCTCGCAGTGGACTCGTTTCTGACTGCAGTAGCCTATATAAATGTTGCATGGCCATGGCGTCTGTAGGATCCAAACTAGAATGAATGTGATGCTCATATATCTCTGATTCAGTGTATGATTCACTTTTAATGATGTAAAGTACAAAAACACAAAGAATGTGATTTTTTTATTTTTTTTATTTCAGTTGACACAAATTCACAAAAGAGTGGAATGTCTTTGACACCACTTGCACAAGTGGCTGTTGGCCTCGTGTCAATCCACAAACATTGTGGAGCCTACGTGGCTTTTTCCTGGTAACTATTTACTTTTGTTTTTGTAGCTTTAAAGGTTCCACATTCACGTCTCTGGCCTCCCACACTATAGAGGCATCAGAGGAAATATCTTTGGTCACACTTGTCTCAGGGTCATGAAGGGAAAGGATAACACATATATATATATATATATATATATATATATATATATATATATATATATATATATATATATACACTACCGTTCAAAAGTTTGGGATCACATTGAAATGTCCATATTTTTATAGGCTCTAACAGGTACTATTTAATGAAGATGCCAGTTGGGGACCTGTGAGGCGTCTGTTTCTCAAACTAGAGACTCTAATGTGCTTATCTTCTTGCTCAGTTGTGCAACGCGGCCTCCCACTTCTTTTTCTACTCTGGTTAGAGCCTGTTTGTGCTGTCCTCTGAAGGGAGTAGTACACACCGGTGTAGGAAATCTTCAATTTCTTAGCAATTTCTCGCATGGAATAGCCTTCATTTCTAAGAACAAGAATAGACTGTCGAGTTTCAGATGAAAGTTCTCTTTTTCTGGCCATTTTGAGCGTTTAATTGACCCCACAAATGTGATGCTCCAGAAACTCAATCTGCTCAAAGAAGTGCCCATCCAACCAATCCAACTTGTGGGAGCTGCTTCTGGAAGCGTGGGGTGCAATTTCTCCAGATTACCTCAACAAATTAACAGCTAGAATGCCAAAGGTCTGCAATGCTGTAATTGCTGCAAATGGAGGATTCTTTGACGAAAGCAAAGTTTGATGTAAAAAAAATCTTATTTCAAATACAAATCATTATTTCTAACCTTGTCAATGTCTTGACTCTATTTTCTATTCATTTCACAACATATGGTGGTGAATAAGTGTGACTTTTCATGGAAAACACAAAATTGTTTGGGTGATCCCAAACTTTTGAACGGTAGTGTATATATACATACACTACCGTTCAAAAGTTTGGGATCACATTGAAATGTCCATATTTTTGAAGGAAAAGCACTGTACTTTTCAATGAAGATAACTTTAAACTAGTCTTAACTTTAAAGAAATACACTCTATACATTGCTAATGTGGTAAATGACTATTCTAGCTGCAAATGTCTGGTTTTTGGTGCAATATCTACATAGGTGTATAGAGGCCCATTTCAAGCAACTATCACTCCAGTGTTCTAATGGTACAATGTGTTTGCTCATTGGCTCAGAAGGCTAATTAATGATTAGAAAACCCTTGTGCAATCATGTTCACACATCTGAAAACAGTTTAGCTCGTTACAGAAGCTACAAAACTGACCTTCCGTTGAGCAGATTGAGTTTCTGGAGCATCACATTTGTGGGGTCAATTAAACGCTCAAAATGGCCAGAAAAAGAGAACTTTCATCTGAAACTCGACAGTCTATTCTTGTTCTTAGAAATGAAGGCTATTCCATGCGAGAAATTGCTAAGAAATTGAAGATTTCCTACACCGGTGTGTACTACTCCCTTCAGAGGACAGCACAAACAGGCTCTAACCAGAGTAGAAAAAGAAGTGGGAGGCCGCGTTGCACAACTGAGCAAGAAGATAAGTACATTAGAGTCTCTAGTTTGAGAAACAGACGCCTCACAGGTCCCCAACTGGCATCTTCATTAAATAGTACCCGCAAAACACCAGTGTCAACATCTACAGTGAAGAGGCGGCTGCGGGATTCTGGGCTTCAGGGCAGAGTGGCAAAGAAAAAGCCATATCTGAGACTGACCAATAAAAGAAAAAGATTAAGATGGGCAAAAGAACACAGACATTGGACAGAGGAAGACTGGAAAAAAGTGTTGTGGACGGATGAATCCAAGTTTGAGGTGTTTGGATCACAAAGAAGAACGTTTGTGAGACACAGAACAAATGAAAAGATGCTGGAAGAATGCCTGACGCCATCTGTTAAGCATGGTGGAGGTAATGTGATGGTCTGGGGTTGCTTTGGTGCTGGTAAGGTGGGAGATTTGTACAGGGTAAAAGGGATTCTGAATAAGGAAGGCTATCACTCCATTTTGCAACGCCATGCCATACCCAGTGGACAGCGCTTGATTGGAGCCAATTTCATCCTACAACAGGACAATGACCCTAAACACACCTCCAAATTGTGCAAGAACTATTTAGAGCAGAAGCAGGCAGCTGGTATTCTATCGGTAATGGAGTGGCCAGCGCAGTCACCAGATCTGAACCCCATTGAGCTGTTGTGGGAGCAGCTTGACCGTATGGTACGCAAGAAGTGCCCATCCAACCAATCCAACTTGTGGGAGCTGCTTCTGGAAGCGTGGGGTGCAATTTCTCCAGATTACCTCAACAAATTAACAGCTAGAATGCCAAAGGTCTGCAATGCTGTAATTGCTGCAAATGGAGGATTCTTTGACGAAAGCAAAGTTTGATGTAAAAAAAATCTTATTTCAAATACAAATCATTATTTCTAACCTTGTCAATGTCTTGACTCTATTTTCTATTCATTTCACAACATATGGTGGTGAATAAGTGTGACTTTTCATGGAAAACACAAAATTGTTTGGGTGATCCCAAACTTTTGAACGGTAGTGTACATATATATAAAACACACACAGAAGAGCCTACAAAAGGTGAGAAATTGGGGAGAGAAGGAGATGAGAAAAGCTGAAAGCTTTGGAGGGAATGATTTCATCTCCTTAGTTTGTGACCAACTTGCACATGACCACTCCTTGAAGCCGTCTCTCACCTTTGGTTCACACTCATTCGTTTCTATGAAAGCGGAGAGAGAGAGAGAGAGAGAGAGAGAGAGAGAGAGAGAGAGAGAGAGAGAGAGAGAGAGAGAGAGAGAGAGAGAGAGAGAGAGAGAGAGAGAGAGAGAGAGAGAGAGAGAGAGAGAGAGAGAGAGAGAGAGAGAGAGAGAGAGAGAGAGAGAGAGAGAGAGAGAGAGAGAGAGAGAGAGAGAGAGAGAGAGAGAGAGAGAGAGTCTCATCACACAGTATACCCACATCTAGAGAGAGACTGGACTCCACCGTCTAAAAGACGGCTTCGTCAAATTTCATTTTACGTCTGTGTAAATGGATGTTATACCTATTGATTTGAATTCTGCGTCTAAAAAGCGGTATTTATTTGGTAGTCTGTTACTGCTTAATGTACCCATTGCAAATTCCCATCCTTTTCCTGTGCTCCATGGTTACTGTTGCTAAGTGAGACAAACAATAACCTCAGAGAGTCCATCCCCATTGAAAACCTATTGAAAACATGTTGAAATTTATTTAAATAATATATTATTATTATTATTATGTAATAATATAGTAAAATATTTAAATATATTAAATAAAATTTACTTATTTATTTATATTAAAGTTACTATTTAAATATAATTTAGTAAACTGACATTTACTATTTGATATTTATTAATTTTTGTATCTCTGTAAATAAGAAACATCTTGGATACAGCACAGTGAGTACAGTACAGTACAGTGAGTAGGTACAGCACAGTGACTGAGCATTACAGGAATTTTCGGAAAACTCGTGAAAAACCATAGATAAATTTCCTCTCGTCTAACACTAACTGCCACTGCTACCGCCTGGGATGCCAACGCCGACTGTCTCCCTTCCACAGACCTACAGCTTGAATCTATGCGTGACCACATCTGGGGCCAGGGGTCTCAACTATCTTCTAAGTGTCGACAACAGGGCCTTCAGTATACCGCGGAGTCTGATGATAAACCGTTGCACGGCCACATCTTTACGCCTACGCCCAAATGTATAGACAGACTGAAGGACATTAGCAATGACTATGTGACACATACACTCACCGGCCACTTTATTAGGCACACCTGTCCAACTGCTCGTTAACGCAAATTTCTAATCAGCCAATCACATGGCAGCAACTCAATGCATTTAGGCATGTAGACATGGTCAAGACGATCTGCTGCAGTTCAAACCGAGCATCAGAATGGGGAAGAAAGGTGATTTAAGTGACTTTGAACGTGGCATGGTTGTTGGTGCCAGACGGGCTGGTCTGAGTATTTCAGAAACTGCTGATCTACTGGGATTTTCATGCACAACCATCTCTAGGGTTTACAGAGAATGGCCGAAAAAGAGAAAATATCCGGTGAGCGGCAGTTCTGTGGGCGAAAATGCCTTGTTGATGCCAGAGGTCAGAGGAGAATGGCCAGACTGGTTTGAGCTGACAGAAAGGCAACAGTAACTCAAATAACCACTCATTACAACCGAGGTATGCAGAAGAGCATCTCTGAACGCACAACACGTCGAACCTTGAGGCAGATGGGCTACAGCAGCAGAAGACCACACCGGGTGCCACTCCTGTCAGCTAAGAACAGGAAACTGAGGCTACAATTCGCACAGGCTCACCAAAATTGGACAATAGAAGATTGGAAAAACGTTGCCTGGTCTGATGAGTCTCGATTTCTGCTGCGACATTCGGATGGTGGGGTCAGAATTTGGCATCAACAACATGAAAGCATGGATCCATCCTGCCTTGTATCAACGGTTCATGCTGGTGGTGGTGGTGTAATGGTGTGGGGGATATTTTCTTGGCACACTTTGGGCCCCTTAGTACCAATTGAGCATCGTGTCAACGCCACAGCCTACCTGAGTATTGTTGCTGACCATGTCCATCCCTTTATGACCACAGTGTTCCCATCTTCTGATGGCTACTTCCAGCAGGATAACGCACCATGTCATAAAGCTCGAATCATCTCAGACTGGTTTCTTGAACATGACAATGAGTTCACTGTACTCAAATGGCCTCCACAGTCACCAGATCTCAATCCAATAGAGCACCTTTGGGATGTGGTGGACCGGGAGATTCGCATCATGGATGTGCAGCCGACAAATCTGCAGCAACTGCGTGATGCTATCATGTCAATATGGACCAAACTCTCTGAGGAATGTTTCCAGTACCTTGTTGAATCTATGCCACGAAGGACTAAGGCAGTTCTGAAGGCAAAAGGGGGTCCAACCCGGTACTAGCAAGGTGTACCTAATAAAGTGGCCAGTGAGTGTATATTACAGACATATAGTATATGACAAGATGTTAGCAGGTGGCACAGTGGTAGCGCAGTCGCCTCAGAGCAAGAAGGTTCCGGGTTCGAGCCCCGGGATAGTCCAACCTTGGGGGTCGTCCTCTGGTCAGGTGAATCGGCCATACTAAGTTGCCCATAGGTATGAATGTGTGTGTGTGGGGGGGGCTGTGCGGCCTGTCCATGGTGTCTTCCCGCCTGACGCCCAGTGACTGCTGGGATAGGCTCCAGCATCCCCGCGACCCTGAGAGCAGGATAAGCGGTTCGGATAATGGATGGATGGATGGACAATATTAGCAGCAGTTGCTATGCGCACAACCCTTCAGGTTGGTGGGTCAGCATACAGTTATTTATGTGTGAAGAGATGTAAAATAATACACAAGCTGTTGAACTTGCATATTACATAACAGCAAGAGGCAAAGTAAAATAAACTTATTTATTTCAAATGCGAGCCTCATGCAAAAGTATCATATATCAAAAGTGCAAAAAAGGCCCAAAATGTGATATGGTACAAATATTTTAAATGTTTATCAAACCACCGTCAGTGTCCAACTGACCACAGGCTTGGCAAACAATCTTATATAGATCAAGGAGCAGGCTATATTGACTTCAGGTGTTTTCCATTAGGTTCCTACTTAACTAGTCAGCCCATATTACTTAATTATGCTTGATTATGCTTGATTATGCTACATATACATCTTGTACATCTCGTACATCTCTTCTCTTCATTTATCTGCCCTTTGTGTGGTCTGATATGATGCACTGAAGTGATTTTTTTGATTGGCAAAGATGTGGAGGAATCTCTGCTTCCTCAGGGTCAACTTAAACAATCAGTTTTGATGAGATACTACAAACGTTTTCTGACAAATTACCTCTGAGACTGGTTTCTCAGTTAGTGTGTGTCTGTGTGTGTGTGTGTGTGTGTTTGTTTGTTTGTCTTGTGAGGTCCAAATGTCCTCATAAGGATATTAAAATGACAAACAACCTACTTAGTAGGGATCCCAGAAAGTTGAATCAGTTCATCTGGGCACAGGAGTTTAGTGGGAGAAATGTTTCATCACTCATCTGTGTGACTTTGTGAGTCTCAGCTGACTGCAGGTACCCCCAACCTTATAAACAGCAAAGTTGCATAACGACTATGTGTAACCACGTGTACTGCTCACAGAGGATCGGGGAATAGTTGCAATCACAGCATTATAAGATGATGACAGATGTACTCTTAGTGCCCCCCCCCCTCCCCTCGGTTCAGGGATGGTCATTCCCTCTTCACATAGCTGGCTTCTTTGACTCCCTGTTCAAACCAGTGTTCCTCACTATCAAGGATGTGCACATCCTCATCCATGAAAGAGCGGCCACTGGTGTGTAGATGGGTATAGACTGCGGAGTCCTGGCCTGAAGAGGTAACTTTCCTGTGTTGTGCCATCCCCTTGGCCAGCGTCTGTTTGGTTTCCCCAATGTACAATTCAGGGCAATCCTCCTGGCACTTAACAGTGTATACTATATTGCTCTGTTTGTGCCGGGGACCCGATCCTTGGGGGTGGATCAATTTCTGGCGCATCATGATTTGGGGTTTGAAAGTAAACGTTGTGTCCAGATGAACTGATTCAACTTTCTGGGATCTCCTTACCTGGATTATTGAGCATGCATCAAGACAGATACCTAGTAGGGACATTTTTTCTTGGGCCCCCATGAGGAAAAGTGTTAGGCATTTTAAGGTTAGGGCTAGCCTAGTCTAAATAGCCCTAACCCTATATAGAAACCCAAGCCTGCTAGGGTTTCTATTTTAGGGTTTAGGGTTGTGGAAACTAGCCTCCAAAGCCAGCCTAAATCTCGCCAACTCTGTTTTTTGTTTTGTTTTTTGCTACAAGATACTAGCTTGGAAAGGATCCATTGAGAATTGATTAGGCCAGGCAGCTGGAAGTCGGCTGTATGGCTGTATTATTAGGGAGGGTTTAGATCAATATTTCCCAACCCAGGAAAACTCTCTTTGTAACCATGAGTAGGCAGGCCTGCTTGTACCTACTCAGCTACTCAGCACTTAATTTGTCGGATTTGTCACACTTGACACAATGAGATGCAAATAATATAATTTGGTTGAGTAACTACAAACAGACTCCTGCCTATTAAGGTCTACAAAGAACGTCTGCAGGACTGGGGGTAATTGAGCACTGGGTTGATAAACACCGGTTTAGATGATGACAATGAAAAGGGTTTTGCCGCTGTTCTCTGGTCGTCATCATCTAAACCAAACTACTGGCCCGAAGGCCACATCTGGCTCACAAGGCAGTTTTGTGCATCCCGCACTATGTTTTAGATTTATTAAGAGATCCGGACCACGAATCCATTTTGCGTACTTTTTTTTTCTTTTTTTTTAACTTTTTTTGGTGAAACGTTTCTGTTTCTAGTTCTAAGTACCCAGTTAAGATCAGTTGTGAGGCCAGTTGCAGATGACATAGCCTAACGTCAGTTTTGCAGGCAATGCAAGTACATAAACCCCAGTAGGCTAGCCCACTGCGAAATACCTCGCGTTAGCTTGCTAACGTAAATTGTTGTCACTGCTTGCAGATGTTTTGTAAAAATGTCACTTCCAAAAGCCAAAAGAAAAGTCGACCAGGAGCACCGACAGTTCCAAGAGAAATGAACATGTGACTACTTCTTCACTTCCCCCCCCGCCACTGAATTTACCCCCCTTTTTTTCTCCCAATTGTACTTGGCCAATCACCCCACTCTTCCGAGCCATCCCGGGAGCTGCTCCACCTCCTCTGATACATGTGGAGTCGCCAGCCGCTTCTTTTCACCTGACAGTGAGGAGTTTCGCCAGGGGGATGTAGCGTGTGGGAGGACCACGCTATTCCCCCCAGTTCCCTCTCCCCCCTGAACAGGCGCCCCGACTGACCAGAGGAGATGCTAGTGCAGTGACCAGGACACATACCCACACCTGGCTTCCCACCTGCAGACACGGCCAATTGTGTCTGTAGGGATGCTCGACCAAGCTGGAGGCGACACAGGGATGCTAACCGGCGATCCCTGTGTTGGTAGGCAATGGAATAGACTGCCATGCCACCTGGACGCCCCGTCTTCACTGAATTTAATGGGTTGTGATCTGTCTAATTTGCAAGGAAAAAGTTGCCGCCCTGAAGGATTTCAATCTGAAGCAACATTACACTACTAAACATACAGAGGCGTATAATCGCTTCAAAGGTGAGGAGAGGGAGCGAAAGGCAGCACACTTTCGAAAAAGTCTTTCCTGTCAGTAGAACTTTTTTCACAAAGCTAAAAAAGACTGTGATGCAATTGTCGAAGCTAGCTATGTGGTAAGCGAGGCAATAGCGAAAGCTGGCAAGCCATTTACGGAGGGGACAGTTTCTGAGAGACTGCTTGCTGCAGGTAGCAAGTATCATTTGCCCAGAGAAGGCATCTTTATTTGAAAACGTCAGTCTTGGCCCAAATACAATGGCAGAATGGATCAGCAAGTTGTCAGGTGATGTTTACAGACAGTTTTGCATTAAAGCAAACAATTTCATGCACTCTTCTTTGACACTTGATGAAAGCACAGATGTAAATGACAATGCTCCTCATATTTGTAAGGGGTATCAATGACCGTTTTGCATTAACAGAAGAACTGCTAACTTTATTTCCAATGCAGGGAGCGACTACAGCCAAAGATTATATTTCAGGTGCTGTGCAATGCAATTGAAGGTGCTGGTCTACCCTGGAATAAATTGGCTGAATTCACCACTGATGGCGCCCTGTCAATGACGGGAAGAAAAAATGGGCTTGTAGCACTGATTCATAGAAAGCTGGAGGAAGAGAATGTAGATCCCGCGATTGCATTGCACTGCATCATTCACCAGCAGGCACTCTGCAGCAAATGCTTGAAATGTGACAGTGTTATGACTGTTGTGGTGAAATGCATGAATTACATCAGATCAAGAGGTTTACAACACCGTCAGTTCTGTGCGTTTCTGGAGGAAATAGATGCAGCATGTGGAGATGTGTTGTACTTCACAAAAGTGTGCTGGTTGGGCAGGGGCAGTGTCCTGAAAAGGTGTTTTGAATTGAGGGAGGCGACCAGAGAATTCATGAAAGAAGGCAGGCTACATGTTCCCGAGCTTGATGACTCCAAATGTCTCATGGATTTAGTTTAATTGATATCACACAGTCACTTAACACTCTTCATTTAAAACTACAGGGAATAGGCCAACTTGTCACTGTAGCATTTAATAGTGTGAAAGCCTTCTCTGGGAAACTCAGATTACAGAAAACACAGCTCACAGAGAAAAGATTTGCCCACTTCCCAACATGCCAGTCAATTATTGACGATGGTGCCAGAGTCAATGCTGATGAGTATGTGACTGCCATTGAGAGTCTGCAGGAGGAGTTTGAACATCGCTTTTCTGATTTTAAGTCTCACAGCAGCCCTTTCCAGTTATTTGCAGACCCCTTCTCCTTTGACGTGGACAGTGCACCAAGCACATTTCAAATGGAGCTCAAGGCAAACTTCAGAGAGGCACAAGGGAAGCAAGAGATGCTTGAACAGTTTCTCAGAGAGCTTCGCAAAACATTCCCACAGTTGTCCAAACTGTTCAGGCAGGTCATGAGTCTATTCAGCAGCACTTATCTGTGTGAGAAATTGTTCTCAACTATGAACTTTAATAAATCAAAGCACAGGTCCAGACTGACCAATGAACATCTCCAGGCTGTCTTCAGGGTGTCCACTGCTCAGTCCCTGAAAGCAAATGTGCCTCACCTGTGTCAGCAGAAGAAGTGCCAGGTTTCTGGCAAGAAGTAGGCTAAATATGTAGGCCTAGGCCAGGCTACACTATGTACATAGTTACCTATTCATGTAAAAATGTGAAATAATAATAAAAAAACGATGTGAGGGTTATTCAAACAGTTGTTTCTTCATCCCTATTGCACCAGCCCTCCTCCATAAGACCACCTGTCAAGTGGCCCCCAGGTAATTTGAGTTTGAGACCCCCGGTCTAAACCCTCCTCATAGTTCGCTGATGCGCCCGGTTCAAAACTTGTGTTCGTAGCTCCTACCAACGACAGCTTTTCAAGACCTCCAAAGCAAACTCTGAGTTCACAAGATACAGAGGTGGCTGTGCGAGGCTGTCAGCAAATAGGATTTTGACTTTGACTCTGAAATAAAATTTTTGACCCCCATAAGTATACAAAAACAAACGTGTGTGTTTGTGTGTGTGTGTTTTCCAGTGCTGAGCTCATGCCCTGTTGCAGCTGCCTCAGCCAGAAGGTGTCACTCCATCTATAAGGGTTTTGCTCGCTGTCTGATGGCGCTGGGAGACAGTCTGACAGAAAGTGCTCAGAGAGAGGAGGACACACACGAGATCCACTCCATCTGCAGGTCAGTGACGTCACACACTCTTGAGTCTGCAATCCAACATGGCCACGATAAGGGTGAATAACAAGGACAAGGCAGTGCATACTCACTCCAACTCTACTGATTATTTTTTTTACAATTAAAATATGCCATCCCTACACTTAAGGGCAATCTTTAGCCAGACTGAAGAGGCGCTGGTCTTGTGTCTAATCTTTGACTCTGATCAATGAGGGGCTAAATTGAGAATGAAATGGAAAATATGGACAATGTGATTGAGACAGTGAGTTTCTCAGTATCACAGTATATTCTCACAATAACACTAAGCTCTTCTGCATGAAAAGTTCAGCCCAGCAAGTTATTCATTATTAAGTAATTGTAGTTACACGTTATTACTAGGGCTGTGTATTGGCGAGAATGTGGCGATATGATACGTATCACGATACGGGGGCTATGATTCAATATATCACGATATATTGCGTTACTGTAAGAAAGGCGATATATTGTGATTTCATAGGCCTGTGTTCTTCGTGCTTATGCTACTTCCTGTCTCAGTTTACGTTGTTGGGTTCGAGTGGAAGAGTCAAATGGCTGAAGATAGATTACAGCACTGTTATCTAGCGCTCGTGGGGTTACACACAACACAAAATGTTTGTCACAAACCTTTACATGTAAACAATTAAAAATCGATATAGTGGTTTTGAGAATCGATACAGTATCACAAAAGATAATACTGGGATACTCGAGTGTCTCGCTATTTTCTTACACCCCTAGTTATTTCACTTGACTGTCACTTGATTGTCAGTTTGGTATTTGTGTAACATCAAAAGCTGGAGTCTCCATTCCTTGTTTTCTCGGGATGGTTGTTTATATCCTCGATGTTGTTTCTGTTAGTGGATTACTAATAGGATTGTGGATGACCACGGGAATAATCATGTGCTTTCTTGAATTAAGCATCATCCCGCTCAACCTCCAGTTTTCAGTTTCCTGAACCCGAAAAGTACCATATCTACATCTGTCTTTTTTCTCCTTCCTGCATATTTTTCTGCTACCAATCTCTTTTTAGCTTTCTTTTTTTCCCCACAGGAGGCTTAAAAAGGCTGATTAAATTTGTAGAACCTCTCCCACTTTCTCTTTCTGTCATTCCCCTCGCACCGCTGTCCTCCCTCCTTTCTCTGCCCTCCTCCTCAACTTTCTTTCCCCCACCTCTCCATATCTCTATATCCTACATCCATTCGTCATATCTCCCTCATTTTGTCATTTCCCTGCACCATTCTATTAATACGTACCTCTGCCATCCATCTTCCTGTGATGTCACATCCTCTCGAATTGAGATTGAGGCCAACTGCAGATGAAAGGTCTCGGAGTAGGATCACTGATCTGAGTGTAACTTAATTTGTGGCGAAATTCATAACGTTACAGAATCAAATCCAGTTTCAAAGTTTTCACAGCACGCCTGCACAGATGATAGCAGCATATTTACGCTCAAATAGAATGACACAGATGGACACCGTGTTCGTTGTACCGATGAGCATTTACGAAAAGCATATACCAGCCTTAAAATGTGTGGAATGGTGGCACAGCGCTTGCACTGCTGCCTCACAGGTTCGATTCCTGCCTGGAGCGGCGTTGGCAGTGGGGGAGTTTGCATGTTCTCCCCAGGCCTGTCAGTGTGCAGTGGCTGTCTGTGTGTACTCTGCATGTTCTCCCCGTGCTCAGGTGGGTTATTGCTCCACTAGAGGCCTTTCTGTGAGGTGTTTGCACGTTCTCCCCGTGCTCACATGGGTGTCCATCAAAAATAACCCCAATAAATATGCGCAGAACGCTCTCCTGTCCTGTCCCTGACCACAACATGATGACCACCTGGAATTAGTGCCTGGGCGCCGAAGGAAAGGGCTGTCCACTGGCTGCCAGGAGCAGTGGACAGCCGGAGGTAACACAGGAATTTGAACCGAGAGCCCCGTGTTGGTAGGCAATGGAATAGACTGCTATGCTACCCAGACGCCTGGGTCTTATTTTCGTAGTTTTTGCCATCGTGCATGTTGGTTATTATATCATTTTACTCACCGGCTTAATTTTTTGATATTTTAGACAAGGCAGCACCACCAGACACGGCTTCACAACAGCATGTTTTGGGGCAACTGACCGCAATGGTTAAACCAGTCCTTTCAAAAACAACACAAAAAGGTGCCTATACATGATTTCCCATAATCTATCACCTTCAGCAGGGGACCATGGGGTCTTGCACTGGGCCTTCAATGGTCAGATTGATGACCCCGCCCTCCCACACACACACACATATGCGCGCACACACACACACAAAGTGCACTCATCACAACAACTCATTGCCTCAAGCTCCACTAAAATTGAAGCAATATGCAAACTATGTCATTAAAGAGAACCAGGAGTGTGCACGGCCTTAAATCTTGAGCACTGTATCGGGTGCACGGCTGTGAAAAGGATCAGAAGAAACAGAATACCGCACTCACAGGTCTACATCTTCTTATTTACTGTGGGCATAAACAAACGTGTTTCAGCTAAAACGCTGATGATGGCTTTCAGCTGATACGTGTTAATTTTTGCCCACAGTAAATAAGAAGACTATTGATCTATGAGTGGTGGTATTCTACGTCATTAATACCACATAAAAATGAATCCATTACAAAATTGCCTTCTGACACCTGTTAACTCAAGTGCTCAAACCACCTGCTCAACAGGCTGAAACTATAGAAACCCAATTATTTCTCCCACTAAGAGAAATGCAGGTCTTGTATTTGAAAATTACATCAAGTTATTTTGAGGCAGAAGCAACCTTTCAGGCACAAGGTAGGAGATGCAGTCACTTTTGGGGCAGGTGGAAACCATGAAGGGCATTCGTCAATGCCCGGGAGATGTCAGGCTATTGTCCCACCCACAACTCAACAAAATATAATTGGCTAAGTCTAAGACAACTGTCAAAATCAAACTCATGCCCATATTGACATGAACTACACAGGCATTTGTTGCAGCTACTGAGGGTCCTGGTAGGGGGGAGTCGCTGATTCACCCAGATACCATCGGAAGAAAAACTGTGATTGGTCCATTTCCCGTTCTGTTATGTCAGCCCACTTTTTGCAAGACATATTAGTCCAAGTTTAAAAGAATGATCTAGAAATTATTACTATTATTTCAGTGAAAAAGAATAATTAAGAGGGCATTTGGGTGGTGTGGTGGGCTACTCCGTTGCCTACCAACATGGGGATCGCCGGTTCAAATCTCCGTGTTACCTCCAGCTTGGTTTGGCATCCTTACAGACACAATTGGCCGTGTCTGCGGGTAGGAAGCTGGATGTGGGGATGTGTCCTGATCACTGCACTAGCGCCTCCTCTGGTCAGTCGGGGCGCCTGTTCGGGGGTAAAGGGAACTGGGGGGGAATAGTGTGATCCTTCCACGCGCTACGTCCCCCTGGTGAAACTCCTCACTGTCAGGTGAAAAGGATCAGCTGGCGACTCCACATGTATCGGAGGAGGCGTGTGGTAGTCTGCAGCCCTCCCCGGATCGGCAGAGGCGGTGGAGCAGCGACCAGGACTACTCGGAAGAGTGGTGTAATTGGCCAGATACAATTGGGGAGAATAAAGGGGGGGGGGAATAGAGAAAAATATATATTAGATTACAAAAATTATTTCGGTATTTTTTCATAGGCCTTCACTGAGTATCATGAAGGCCCACAGGGTTCCCCTCTGATGGCCTTTAAATTGCACTGGCTGAGTAGTATCGATGGCTCAGTAAGTATAGGCTGCTCATTCCTGCAAATGAACCTGGAAGTAGCTCAGCAATGTGATGGCCCAATAATAATATTGGACATTTCGGGTAATAATTTTCCATTTCAATTTCATTTTCTCTTCCAAATTCGTGGTTCGGTTAATTTGGTTGAATTGGACTTGCCGAAACATGTCTGACGTTGGTGTTCAGTTACCCCGTAAGACACTGTTGTAAGGCTCCCGTGGTGCTGCCACGTCCAAATTCTCCAAAATGAAGCCGGAGAATAAAACGATATCATAACCAACATGCACAATGGCCAAAACTAAAAAATAAGACCCAAGTTGTAAAAAAAAATAAAACAGAATTATCCTTTAACGCTTAATGAATTGAGGAAACGGACAACTGACGTCTGGGAGAAAACCAAATACACTTTATTCAGTCGCACAACACTACCAAGAGAAACACACACACACACTATGGCGAGCCCCAAGGGAAAGAAAAGAAAACTCTATGTGGGGCAGCTTTGTCTGCTCTGAGCCATGACGATGCAGTCACACCGCAAAACCACCTCCAGTTGATCCTGAGGAAAATCAGTATCTGCTGGTTCAGACATGCACGGCTTTTTCGTGGAAATTTTAGTTAGCGCTTTTCAAGACACATGCCTTTAATTTTATATGGACAGCATGAAAATGTGAACTTAGCTGTGAATGTCTTTAAACTTCAGCAGAGAGAAGAAGGGCTTTCCTTTGTTTCGGACAGGTCTCAGATCTAAAAGTAAGATACTTGATCTTCGAGGAAAAACTCCTGAAATCTGCCATGACAATATAGACACCTGAGGCTTTTACACCGACTTGAAAGTGTGTGTGTGTGTGTGTGTGTGTGTGTGTGTGTGTGTGTGTGTGTGTGTGTGTGTGTGTGTGTGAGAGAGAGAGAGAGAGACTGTCATTTTGCACACTTGATAAAAGAACTTGGAAAAGTGTCATCAAAGTTTTAGTTAGTTTAAGTTTATGCTTTCAGTGCTGACTATTAAGGGTGGGGTTAAGGTATAGTAAGTGTGTGTGTGTGTGTGTGTGTGTGTGTGTGTGTGTGTGTGTGTCTTCTCCTGGATCGCCACCTTGTCATAGTGGAGAAGCTTGCATGTACTAATGATTCCAAGAGCTATGCCGTCCAGAACTTGGCTCCTGGTAGGATCACCCAAGGTAGATAGGTTAAGAGGGGGGTTCCAGTCGAAGCACGATCCAACAAAGACCTCAACAGCAGAACTGGCAGAAGATGTGTTCAGGTGACAACGTCAGTGAAGGTGGAAGAAGGCTGCAACAGAGGGTGGTCCCCTGTCATCATGGTTCTCCATGTGGCGGCTGAAGGCGCATCAGCTTCTCCACGTAAAAAGTTGTCACATGCAGACGTCCTCCCGCAAGGATCAACCCATAAACATCCAGGGTCAAAGCCATGTGGCGATTAGGAAGAGGTGATGGGGCAGAACAGTGAAGTCTGGCAGCCCCTAGGCACAACCTGGCTCACAGGCAGGGGGTGTATGATCAGTCGCTAAGCCCTGGGACTGAGGTAGAGGGACTACTTGGCTGCTGCACCCACAACTGAGCAGCCCTATTTAGGATCTGCTCTGCTCACCCCAGTTGGGGAGGGAGCTAGAAAAGGTGCCCTAAACATAGTCTGCCTCATACCTCCTGTCCGGACCACCACATCCAGGGGGATCACCACGATGCAGTCAGAAACTCGTAAATTTTGGAGCCTGAAACATACGAACCCTCATGGACAATCAATCCAGCATTGACCTGAATGGCTCACTGCCATCATCGCCCAAGAGCTGAGAAGATTCCAGATTGATATTGCCGCACTCTCTGAAACCCAATTGGCTGACCAAGGGCAGCTGAAAGAGGGGAAGGGTGGTTACAATTTTTTTTCTGGAAGTGAAAAGCAGCTGATGAGCCAAGGATCTACGGTGTGGGCTTTGGCATCAAAAACAGCTTCATTTGCCATGTTGCTGAGCTTCCTCTGTGTATCAATGAACGCCTGATGACAATTCGACTGGTGCTTGTAAATAACCAAAGCATCACTGTTGGGAATACAGGTGGCATGGCAGTCTATTCCGTTGCCTACCAACACGGGGATAGGCGGTTCGAATCCCTGTGTTACATCCGGCTTTGTCAGGCGTTCCTACAGACACAATTGGCCGTGTCTGCGGGTGAGAAGCCAGATGTGGGTGTGTGTCCTGGTCGCTGCACTGGCGCCTCCTCTGGCTGGTTGGGGCGCCTGTTCGGGGGGTAGGGGGAACTGGGGGGAATAGCGTGATCCTCCCACGTGCTATGTCTCCCTGGTGAAACTCCTCACTGTCAGGTGAAAAGAAGCAGCTGGCGACTCCATATGTATCAGAGGAAGCATGTGGTAGTCTGCAGCCCTCCCCGGATCGGCAGAGGGGGTGGAGCTGAAGTAAAGGAGACCTATGCTGACCTGGACAATGTCCTCACCAAAGTCCCCAAGGAGGATAAGCTAATCCTGCTTGGAGATTTCAATGCCAGAGTGAGATGAAATTAAAACTTGTGTGAAGAGGCATAATTGGCAAGGAAGGAGTTGGAAACACACTCCAATGGCACCCTGCTGCTAACAACATGCTCAGAACACAGCGTAATGATCACCAACACACTCTTCCGCCAGAAGAGCAAATTAAAAACAACCAAAACAACCTGGAGGCACCCTCATTCTAACGTTTGGTCACCTCATTGACTACATTATTGTCTGTCAAAGAGACCAACGCGAGGTACTAAACACCAGAGTGATGATCAGTTCTAATGACTGCTGGAATGGCCACTGCCCCATCTACTCCACCCTGTCCATCCAACTTTATGGGAAAAGAAGGGTGCAGAAAAAGCAGAGCAACCCAAAGCTCAACCTCGAAAGACTTACTGATACCTCCTCTGGTCAACAGTTCCACACCATGCTCAGTATATCAATGCCCAAGCAGTATCCACGTGATATTGAAAGCCAATGGGATATACTCAGGACTGCAAACACTTGCATCTGTAAAACCACTCTTGGACATAAAATGAAGAACCACCAAGACTAGTTTGATGAGAATGACCTGGAAATCCAACGATTAAACAACATCAAGAGGCAAGCCTGTACTATCTGGCAGAATGATATCAACTGCCAAAATAAATGAGCTGCCCATGCAAGAGCAAAGTCAGCTGTCCAAAGCCGGGTCAGGGAATTGAAGAAACAGTGGTGGACGAAGAAGGTCCTTGAGATCCAGCACCTTGCAGAAGCTGGGGATACCAGAGGCTTCTTCGATACTACTAAAGCAACCCAAAGATAAGGACATGGCAGCACCACCTAGTCTAAAAGAAGTCCAGGATGCCATCAGGAAGATGAAAATCAACAAGGCTGCTGGTCCTGATGGAATACCGACAGAAGTACTGAGGGCAGGTGGACCTACACTCCTCAGAGATATCCATGCACCAACCTCAGCGTCCTCAAGGAGGCCAATATGCCTACTATAACTGCCACCATCGCACAACATCAGCTGAGATGGACTGGCCATGTCATGTCCGCCACATGTCTGAATCTCGCCTCCCGAAACAAGTCCTTTCCTCTCAGCTCGTGACAGGACACCATGCCCCAGGAGGACAAAAGACGCGATATAAAGATAACATCATGGCCCACATCGAAAGGTTTGGCATCAAACTTAACACCTGGGAACAAGCAGAAAGAACAGGGAGGCCTGGAGGCTGGCTGTCCGTGAGGGTGCTGGGTGCTACAACCAAGACCTCTACTGTGCTGCTGAAAACAAATGTAGACTCAGAAAGGAGTTACCAAGGGTCTGTGGTGGTGTAGCGGTCTAAGCATTGGCTTTGTGTCGGTGCAGTTGCCCACTGGGGCCGGGGTTCGCGCCCCGGTCTCGTCAGATCCGACTATGGCCGGACTCGATGAAGCAGCAACAATTGGCGACGCTGTCTTCGGGAGGGGGGCGGAGTCGGCTTGTGTTTGTCACATGAATGCATGTCTGGGTGTGTGTGTGTGTGTGGGAAAAAGCAGTGGTTCGGCCTGGATTCGCCTTGTCACGAAAGTGGCGAGGCGAATCCTTCAAGACTGCTGGCCGGAGAGATGCAGTTGGCGAACGCTTGCGGTACGAGGGTGGGTGTATGAACTAGAATAGGGATCGATCGGCCACTAAATTGGGAGAAAAGGGGAAAAATCAGAAATAAATTCAAGAAAAGAAATGAGTTACCAGAAAGGCCCAAACCACATCCTCAACCACTTCTTCACACCCCCCCCCCCCGCCCACACTGCCCCAAAATATGCGGCTCCAGGATCGGCTGCTGCCCCCACTTGAAGACCCACAAGGACCTAGAAGGAGGACAGTCATACTTTGACCCCGAGTGACCGCTGATGATAATGATGGTGTGTGTGTGGGGAATCAGGGAGAGATGAACGGACAAATGAGAGCACACTGCAGGAGAAAGACAGTGGCAAAGAAAGTAGAATTGTATGTGTGTATGTGTGTGTGTACGTGCATGTGCGTGTGTGTGATCGTTGATGTGTGTGTGTGTGTGTGTGTGTGTGTGTGTGTGTGTGTGTGTGTGTGTGTGTGTGTGTGTGTGTGTGTGCTCGTGGATTGTGTGTGTGTGTCACCAAGAACCCACAGGCTGCTCATGTTACCTTTATGGTGTTGTTAAAACCCTCCTATTCCTTGAGGTCCCAATTAAGCTGCTAATCCTGCAGCCCAGCCACCTTAAAATGTTAGTGTTACCTAATGCAGGAGCATAAGAAGAGACACGTGTGTGTGTGTGTGTGTGTGTGTGTGTGTGTGTGTGTGTGTGTGTGTGTGTGTGTGTGTGTGTGTGTGTGTGTGTGTGTGTGTGTGTGCTCGCACACATGCCGTATACACACCTGCACACCGTTCACATAAAAAATACAATCTCCTCTCCTTCCACGCTTTCTGTCGTTTTTATTTTTCATACTCTATAACTCCCTCCATCTCCTCTCTCTTTTTATTGAACATTTTCACCTCCTTCCTTCTCTAACTGTGCTGTCTCCATCTGCATTCCCGCACCCACACCCAAGAACAGCGTTTCATAGGTTCTGTCAGGGCCATCTCATCAGGAGGTAGCATTGAGCGCCCCTCCACACATCTCTTTCTCTCGCTCTCTCTCTCTCTCTCTCTCTCTCACCCCCCCCCACACACACACATATATTATGTGCACACACAGTAACACATATGTTACCGAAGAATCAGAGGCTGTCATCTGCAGACACACACACACACACACACACACACACACACACACACACACACACACACACACACACACACACACACACACACACACTACAGTCAGCCTCAATTGGAGACTGTGATTTGCATCTAGGCCAAGGCTGCATCATTGTCCCAGGTGGGCAAAGGGGCTCATATTCCCGTCTCCACAATAGGCACATACAGAGCTGGGATGTTTGATTGTGGTGCCAGAACAGATGAGCTGAAAACGCAGTGTTTAAAAGTCAACAAAGAACGGGGTTAAACGCGTAGATGAACTCTTCAATGGAAATGTTGCGCAGTTTCCCTCTGCGGCGACTGGAGGAGTGAGTTTGGAGGCTTTGGATGGAAAAATACTCAGCGAATAAAAAATAGGAATGACCGTGTCATATAGACATGTATTTCTTTAGAAAGCTTACAGGTCAAAGAACCATCTGGATTTCATGTGAAGAATGATGCGTCACAGCCAATTTAACTTTCCATCCATCCATCCATTATCCTATTCGCTTATCCCAATCAGGGTCATGGAATGCTGGAGCCTATCCCAGCAGTCATTGGGTGACAGGCGGGGAGACACCCTGGACGGGCTGCCAGTCCATTTGATCGATCTTCTACAGACTATATTGTTTTGGTTTGTTTTTTTCGGATTCCCCCCCCTTTTTTTCCCCAATTGTACCCAGCCAATTGCCCCACTCTTCCGAGCCGTCCCGGTCGCTGCTCCACCCCCTCTGCCGATCCGGGAAGAGCTGCAGACTACCACATGTCTCCTCCGATACATGTGGAGTCCCCAGCTGCTTCTTTTCACCTGACAGTGAGGAGTTTCACCAGGGGGACGTAGCACATGGGAGGATCACGCTGTTCCCACCGGCCCGACCAAGCCGGAGGTAAGTAACATGGGGATTCGGATCAGCGATCCCCATGTCGGTAGGCAACAGAATAGACCGCCACGCTACCCGGACGCCCCTCGATCTCCTCTTGCACTGATAGTTTACGGCTGCTCAGAAAGCACTTTGCAAATTTCTCTTTTAGTTAAACGTTATAATCAGTGAATTTACTCACTTTCAAATGAAATGGGTTGTGTACAGCGGAAAGCAATCGGCAATCATATTTTACATGGCAGTCGCAGACTTAAACATTGTGGTTGCAGACTTAGTACAGATGATGTCTCATTCAGTGAGGGGAAAGAAAATAGAAAAAGATAAACCCCAGCAAGCACGATGAGCCCGTCTGGGTGCACATCAACCGACACGCTTCACAATTAGCAGCACTGAAAATAAAGTTGTCTTGACTGTTTTGTGATTGACATTGTGTTAGTCAATATCTTGCTTTCATGGCGAGGGCTAGGTTGATAATAGGAGAGATGCTTTGATGTACTATCCTTTGCCAGCCAATCGATGACTCTGTTGATCAGTCAAAAAACAAAGGTTGTTGTGTACCGAAAACCGCCTTAACTATTCAATTTAAATACAGTTCTCTGCCAGATTAAAGTTAGCTGAGGCAATCTCCTCAGCCCTTTTCAAAGAGTTTCATTCCACCTGTGCTAAATATTTTACTCTGCTTCAGCAGTGCAACACAAGCATATATAGTTGTATCTTCTAGATAGTATAACAGTGAAAGCAATTATACATGCATGATATGGAGTCACAGTCCATCCATCCATCCATTATCCGAACCGCTTATCCTGCTCTCAGGGTTGCGGGGATGCTGGAGCCTATCCCAGCAGTCACTGGGCAGCAGGCGGGGAGACACCCTGGACAGGCCAACAGGCCACCATATAGGGCCGACACACACACACACATTCATACCTAGGGACAATTTAGTACAGCCGATTCACCTGACCTACATGTCTTTGGACTGTGGGAGGAAACCGGGGCACCCAGAGGAAACCCACGCAAACATGGGCAGAAGATGCAAACTCCACACAGGATGACCCCCAAGGTTGGACTACCTCGGGGCTCGAACCCAGTACCTTTTTGCTGTGAGGCGACTATGCTAACCACTGCGCCACTGTGCCACCCGACCCCCAAGGTTGGACTACCCTGGGGCTCGAACCCAGGACCTTCTTGCTGTGAGGCTGGAGTCACAATAATTTAGCTTTTTGTGGGCGTAGCTGCAACCGTTTGAAACTACTTCTTTTCGATCAATGACTGACAACATGACTAAACTCTTTCAGCTCATCTCTATTTTACTGTACTCAACTCTATTCAACTCTGTTCAGCTCTTTCGTCATCTGTCCTCTGTTATTCCATCCTCTCCTCTATTTCATCTCTTTCTCTTGCTTCCCTGCTCCTTTCCTCTATTCCTTTACTCTAGACTGCTTTCCTGTGCTTTTCTTATACTCAAGGTACGTTCCCATCAAATCTGATGAGGTACATCAAATTGGTCTGTTATTTGTTATGTATTGTTACGGACTAGTCGGGTCTAGGGGTTAAGGGTTAAGGGTTAAGCCTGCAATACTAGTCCTAACCTGGAGTGTGTAGAAAAGATGAAAAACTAGGGAAGAAACAGAAATAAAGACTGGCTTCCAAGCCTAGAGAAAGAGCCGGGAGGTGGGCTAGCTTACCGAGGTAGCAGGCTATCAGTTAGCAGGTCCCTCCAACAAGGCCTCGGCCATATAGGTCTCCCATAAGTGGCGGACTCTGTCTTGGTAAGTTAGTTCAATTTAGGTTTGATGGTCTTGAGCTGGAAAGGTGTGAACTTGTAGTGTCCTGAACAGCGCATTCAAAGTGGCGTATCCTGTTGCGTATTTATGCAAACTGCCGCCATTAAGTAACTCCAGGGGACACACCCACACCTCACAGTGACGTCCTCTTATAAACACTGCTTAACCACACCGCCAATCATTTCTCAATGAATTCAGTCTAAGTATGTAAGAAAAAGAAGAAGGGAAAAAGGCAAATATAACCCCCATCACTTCTAACAGTATTCATATCTGAAATGTGAAGCCAATGTGGAAGAGCCTTAAGTTGCAATTCCTCCATAGCCACTAGGTGGCTGGCTCCAAAAAACATCTGGTTCAGTGTAAGTGACTTAGGGAATTCCCAACCTCTACCTTCAAATACACAGTCAACAAATAATTTCTACAACAAGTTAGAGCCTCAGTCACTAATTTCGAGTTTGATGCATACTGTAACGATCACGGATGAATAGGCTCGGTAGCCCTTGGCTAACTGGTCGGACCCTTTAGTCGACTGGTTAACGGGTTTGCGTCCCGGCTGTGGCGGTTCTCGGACTGCCCCCCTGAATTCGCTTCATTGGTGTCAGAAGTGGGATGGTGAGACCGTGAGGCCATCGGAAGCACGTGCGCCCAGAGGCTTGAGGGAGTTGGTATGCTGAAGGGCGGGGATGCGCTTCCCGAAAGAGGTGGGTAGTGTAACGTGCACGGATGAGTAGACATGTTAGCATTTGGCTAATGGGTCGGACCCTTTAGTCGAGTGGTTTACGTTGTCGCTTGCGGTGCGGGAGCCCCAGGTTCGCGTCCTGGCTGTGTCGCGAAGGAAGGGGGCAATGTAACGATCACGGATGAATAGGCTAGTCGACTGGTTAACGTTGTCGCCCGCGGTGCAGGATATACAGGTTCGCATGCCGGGTGTGGCAGTTCTAAGATGGCCACTGAGTAAGGTCAATACTGCTGAGCTCCTGCACAAAAAAGTATTAAAATTATGAAAAAGAAGTCCTCACCCCCCCCCCTTTCTCCCCAATTGTATCCGGCCAATTACCCCACTCTTACCGAGCTGTCCCGGTCGCTGCTCCACCCCCTCTGCCGATCTGGGGAGAGCTGCAGACTACCACATGTCTCCTCCGATACATGTGGAATCGCCATCTGCATCAGACTGGTTCGAGCTGACAGAAAGGCAACAGTAACTCAAATAACCACTCATTACAACCGAGGTATGCAGGAGAGCATCTCTGAACGCACAACATGTCGAACCTTGAGGCAGATGGGCTACAGCAGCAGAAGACCACACCGGGTGCCGATCCTGTCAGCTAAGAACAGGAAACTGAGGCTACAATTCGCACAGGCTCACCAAAATTGGACAATAGAAGATTGGAAAAATGTTGACTGGTCTGATGAGTCTCGATTTCTGCTGCGACATTCGGATGGTAGGGTCAGAATTTGGTGTCAACAACATGAAAGCATGGATCCATCCTGCCTTGTATCAACGGTTCATGCTGGTGGTGGTGGTGTAATGGTGTGGGGGATATTTTCTTGGCACACTTTGGGCCCCTTAGTACCAATTGAGCATCGTGTCAACGCCACAGCCTACCTGAGTATTGTTGCTGACCATGTCCATCCCCTTATGACCACAGTGTTCCCATCTTCTGATGGCTACTCCCAGCAGGATAACGCGCCATGTCATAAAGCTCGAATCATCTCAGACTGGTTTCTTGAACATGACAATGAGTTCACTGTACTCAAATGGCCTCCACAGTCACCAGATCTCAATCCAATAGAGCACCTTTGGGATGTGGTGGACCGGGAGATTCGCATCATGGATGTGCAGCCGACAAATCTGCAGCAACTGCGTGATGCTAACATGTCAATATGGACCAAACTCTCTGAGGAATGTTTCCAGTACCTTGTTGAATCTATGCCACGAAGGATTAAGGCAGTTCTGAAGGCAAAAGGGGGTCCAACCCGGTACTAACAAGGTGTACCTAATAAAGTGGCCAGTGAGTGTATTCCGTTGCCTACCAACACAGGGATAACCGGTTCGAATCCCCGTGTTGCCTCCGGCTTGGTCGGGCACCCCACAGGCACAATTGGCCGTGTCTGCGGGTGGGAAGCTGGATGTGGGTATGTGTCCTGGTCGCTACACTAGCACCTCCTGTGGTCGGTCCCGGGCGCCTGTTCAGGGGGGAGGGGGAACTGGGTGGAATAGCGTGATCCTCCCACGTGCTACGTCCCCCTGGCGAAACTCTTCACTGTCAGGTGAAAAGAAGCAGCAGCTGGCGACTCCACGTGTGTGGGTAGTCTGCAGCCCTCCCCGGATCGGCAGGAAAGGCTCAGAAGAGTGGGGTAATTCGCCGGATACATTGGGGAGAAAAAAAGAGGGGAAATCCCCCCCCCCAAAAAATTGGGAGTTATTCAAATACGAATCAGCAGAATACCTGAGGAAGTTTGGAAGTAATATTGCTTAAAATTAGGAAATTAGAGGAACAAAATATCATCACAGGTATTTCCTTGTTCTCACCAGATATCACCAGACACCTTAAGAGAAAAAGCCAAAACAGAAATGTTTAATTTGCAAGAGAACTTAGATATGATGTATGAAAGGAGGGCAGAAGACGCTTTCATTAGGTCCCGGAAACAATGGTTAGAAGGAGAGCAGAACTCTTCGTATTCCTTAAATACTGGATAAATATCATGCAAAAATTAATACTATTAATGAGTTAAAAATTAATGACACTATATCTGATGACGCAAAGCTTTTATCCAGCTTTTGTTCCGCCTTTTATAAGAAATTGCATGTGTCAGAATACTCTACTAGAACGATACTTAAATATTCATAAATGCATTATGCAACACCCCTCAAGTCGATGACTCAGAAAGGGAGCTTTGTCATTGCCCTTTGACCCCAACAGAGGTCAGTAATTATGTAGTGTCTTTATGCATGCGCCATAATCCAGGTAAGGAACTCACAGAAAGGTGAATCAGTTCATCTGGACACAGCGTTTATCGAGAGAAACGTTTCATCACTCATTCCAAAAAAAAAGTTTTTCAAATTCAAATGTCTTTATTTCAAACATGCAAAATAAAAGAAAAAAAAATGACCAAGCCTAAAAAAAACAAAAGCCAACAACAAATGATGAAATGAAAACCAGAAGAATTCAGCAAGAATTCTCAATAGAGAATCCAACAAATATTATATGCTCGAAAAGGAGCAGGAGGAAGTTCCTACTTATAATTTGCTGCCCCCTCTCTAATGCTCAATTAATAAACCTAAATAATAAACTTAGTTTTTCCACACATCAGAGTATGTCATTCTCAATATCTATTTCACAATGACTCAATAAATAAACAAAAACAATGAAAACAATAAAAGCAAAAAATAAACAAATAAATAATTAATCAAATAAAAATAATAACAGAAAAACAAAGAAAAAAAACCCAATAATTTCCAAAAAAACAGCAAACGTGCTGCGTCAGAAATTGGTCCACCCAAAGGATTGGGTCCCCGGCTCAAACAGAGCAATATGGTGTTCGCTGTTAAGTGCCGGGAGGATTGCCGTGACTTGTACATTTGGGAAACCAAACAGACGCAGGCCAAGAGGCTGGCACAACACAGGAGAGCTAACACGTCAGGCCAGGACTCCGCAGTCTACACCATCTACAGGCCAGCGGCCACTCTTTCAGGGATGAGGATCCGGTCATTATGCACCTGTCTTGTTTAGAAGGGTGGGGATACCTGCAGTCAGTTGAGACTGAAAGGGTCCCTCAGATGAGTGATGAAACGTTTCTGTCTCAGTAAACGTTGTGTTGCGATGAACTGATTCAACTTTCTGTGATGTAATTGTGTAGTACTTCTGAAGGATAACAAGTCTCCGCCCTGGAACCAGATGGTAAATCATCTGAAGTTTATAAATTATTTTCCCAGCAGATGGCGCCCTTCTTATAGCAAGTGTTTAATGAGAGCACCCCCCCCTCCCCAATTATACTTGGCCAATTACCCTACTCTTCACAACCGGCTTCCCACCTGCAGACACGGCCAGTTGTGTTTGTAGGGACGCCCGACCAAGCCGGAGGTAACATAGGGATTCGAACTGCTGACCCCCATGTTGGTAGGCAACGTAATAGACCGCTACGCTCTCCGGGCGCCCTAATGAGAGCATATTTGCCAGGGCCTTACCTTGAAGTATGACTCAAGGCTTGACTACCCTAATCCCCAAACCACGTGAAGATGTACACTACATTGCCCAATTTGCCTTTTGAATAATGATTATAAACCTTCGGCCTTGATCTTTGCAAGAAGAATCAAAACAGTACTGTATTCAGTAGCGTACCGTGGGGTTTCAGTAACATGCTGAACCCCCCCCCCCCCAACACACACACACAAATTTCTCATATGGGTGCCGATACAGCCACATACAAAATACACAGTCACACACTATATGCACTGCTGGAACAACACCAACAAGACAGCTGATCTTCAACAACCACAACGCACACACTCTGCACTGTAGCCGCTGCTGCAGCATCCCCACCAGGTCTTCCTTTATGTCACTCAGCAACCACATTACACTCCACACCACTTGGCACAAAAACAACTAGAAGAGTGCACCTGGTAGAGTACAGCCTTCCGCCGGGCGTATGTGCCCTTCTTCAGTGCTCAGACTTTGCGACAGATCACCCCCTTTTCACCTACCGGGAGAAGGGGCCCTCATTAAAAGACTTCAGATGTGTTTGAACATGGCGGTTTTCATGATATAACGAGAATATGGGTGAATGACTTCACTCATTCTAAAGCAACAAGACAGCAGTAGGAAAACACAGCTCAGCTATGGGAGCTGTGTGTGATTGTAGCTGCTGAGATCATTTCCAGCTGTGACCGTGATTAATCCGACTCTCGAAATTGTATTTTTATAGCGGCGTTTTAACACTGGAGTCTATGGCACCTCCGCGTCTAATCCTACTCGTGATGTCAATTAAACAAACATGGCGGCGAGGTGACTGAAGCGACTTATTCTCCTGTGCTGAGATCAGCGGTGAAATATTTGCTGATTTGTGACATACGAACGACGTCTTGTTTACTTTCAACACTCATACCTGAATACATAACGGACACTGTCGCTGCCCAATCCAAATCAACAGTGTGCAGCGACAGAGGGTAGCGTCGGTCGAGCGAGTTCGAGAGTGGATGAAGAGAGGGAGCGGTGATGGCGAGAACAAACATCATCCCAAGGTTTTTAATCACCGCAACCACGAGAGGTTCTTCATCAAACAGTCGTAACTGTGCACAAAAGATTTTAGGCTGATAAGTCCAGTCGTTTGTGAGATTAGCTGTGGACGGACACACGCATGCAGCCAAATGCATAGCCCCTTCCAGGCGAAGATAGCGAACAAGTTCCCACAGCTGATGTAGTATTCAACAGCCACTCGCGCTACTTCCACAAATTCAATAAAGTATAGCTCCAATATTATCAGTGCACCGCCTTCAATTCAATAAAAGTGCACACCAACCTGGAGTGGAAGTTTAACCTCGCTTGAGAGACTTGTGGCGGCCTTCACGCAAAATTCATCCAGTAATTTAGCCCGTTTGGGAGACCGTATAAAAAATGCGGACAATCCTGCCAGATTCACAAAAAACAAGACAGATCAGCAACAAGATCGTCAGGAGCTGTGCACACGGCAGCCATGGCGCTCAGATCGCTCACAACCCGCCGAAGGCTGAAGCTCAGAGCTGACGATGACACCGGGGGCTCGCACCAGCACATCGCAGGGCCCCTGGGGCGCTCTGTCAGTACACATCAAAATTTGATCGGCTGATGATACGGTCACTAAAGCTGTAATCAGTTTGCAAGGGAAGGCTAGCACTAGCTGGCCCAAGGAGCTGTGATGGGTTTAGATGACATAGGAGATCCCTGCTCAGCCCCACGAGAAAACAAGGAATTCAGACACATTTCAGGCACACTTCAATTTAACTATGAAAGACAAACGATGATTCTGATTTGGACAGGGCCAGAAGAGAAGGCCCTGATGGCCCTGACAGCCCACAACTGCCTGGCTTCTGTAATTGATGACGCACAATCAGGATTCACGCCCAATAGACATAATTCTGACAATGTTAGACTAGTTTTAGATTTAACTGGTTATTCACAATTGTAGTATGGCCGATTCACCTGGCCTACATGTCTTTGGACTGTGGGAGGAAACCAGAGCACCCAGAGGAAACCCACGCAGACACGGGGAGAACATGCAAACTCCACACAGAGGACGACCCGGGACGACCCCCAAGGTTGGACGACCCCCAAGGTTGGACAACCCCAGGGCTTGAACCCAGAACCTTCTTGCTGTGAGGCAACCGCGCTAACCAGTGCCACCGTGCCGAAGTTCCTGTCCCTAGGGTGTACGTGTGTGTGTGTGTGTGTGTGTGTGTGTGTGTGTGTGTGTGTGTGTGTGTGTGTGTGTGTGTGTGTGTGTGTGTGTGTGTGTGTGTGTGTGTGTGTGTGTTGTCTCCCCGACTGCTGCCCATTGGCTGCTGGGATAGGCTCCAGCGACCCTGAGAGCAGGATAAGTGGTCTGGATAATGGATGGGTGGATGGATGATTATTCACATTTACTTTCAGAAAAAAATTGTTTTATTCCTCTTAGACTTCTTCAAGGCTTTTGATACCGCTGAGCAATTTTCTTCATCATTCACTAAGGACGTTCGACTTTGAAGCTCAAAGAAAGTTGAATCGGTTCATCTGGATACAGAGTTTATTGACTGATGCGTCTCATCACTCATCTAAGTGACCTGCAGTCTAAACTGACTGCACTTGTCCCCACCTTTATAGACAGTACCGCTGCATAACAACCAAAACCAATGATCCATTTCATATGCAGATATGGGTGTGACCGTGTTTGCATGGTCACGGCATATGGCGGGAGTGTCAGAACAGCTGAGACACGTATTTTCCAAACACTGCGTCTCAGTTGCTTTCAAACCCCAAAACACGCTGCACCAGAACTAGGTCCACTCCCAAGGATCGCGTCCCCCGGCACAAACAGAGCAATATGGCGTACGCTGTTAAGTGGCAGGAGGATTGTCGTGATTTGTACATTGGGGAAACTAAACAGACGCTGGCCATCAGGATGGCACAACACAGGAGAGCTGACACGTCAGGGCAGGACTCCACGTCTACTCCCATCTACAGGCTAGTGGCCACTCTTTCAGGGATGAGGATGTGCACATCCTTGGTAGGGAGGAACGCTGGTTTGAACGGGAATTCAAAGAGGCCACCTATGTGATGAGGGAATGACCATCCCGACCATCCCTGAACCTAAGAGTACATCTGTCGCCATTTTACAATGCTGGGATTGCAAACGTTCCCAAGTCCTCTGTGAATAGTACACATGGCCATTGTAATTCTAGTTAATGGTCACGCCCATATTTGCATATGAAACTGATCATTGGTCCAGTTGTCATGGAAATGTATTGTTCATAAGGGGGGGGATACCTGCAGGCAGCTGAGACTGAAGCGGTCACTTAGATGAGTGATGAAACATATATTGTATCCAGATGAACTGATTCAACTTTTTTTTGATTTTCTTACCTGGATTACTGAAGATGCATAAAGACATTTTGACTTTGGAGATTTCTTTTGTAATGCAATTAAAACTCTACAATGATGCCAACGGTTCAGTTAAATTACAGTTCATCTTCCAGATTTGACGTGAAATGGGGGCACGGGGCACACACAAGCAAGTAAAAGTGCATTCGTTTTTAATAAAATTGAATTGAATTGACATCAAGTGAGCAGACAAGCTGGCATATATTTTGGCGGGTAACAATTACGGTCAAATGTCGGCGCTAATGCTCTCCCCAGTTACAATTATGGCAAAACCGGCAACACTCATTCACAGACATATCGATGCTACACCATCACAGCTCCTCTCTGTACGCTGTAGTCTGTTTACACTTTTCCCATCGCTCAGCACTACGTCACATGTTTTGTTGCTCTGATTGGTTGTTGGTCTATCCAATTGCGTCCAGAGGCATTTTGGTTTGCGCCCATTGATAATGAGGCTGGTGATATCAGGCTAAGTGTGAGGATGGTTATTTTGAAAATTATTGTTCCGATAAGATATTAAGGATTATAAAAGAGGCCAATTGGGGGCTTGTCTGCGTTGATTGACAGATCTGTCAACCTGTCTGCCACTGATGTCCCACCCCAGATCCCCCTCCCCCTATTGCCCAAATTTGGGTTTTCTGGCTCCAACAACAGACAAGATGGCAGCAACATAAAGCCAAACTATAGGCTTCAAAGTCCCCCTTCAGAAACAATGGGTGACCTCATAGGCGCTACGTCCATCTTTTTTATACAGTCTATGGGGGCATTGGCCCCCTTCCCAGATAGCATCCGGATGTGGGCCACTTCAGGCAATGATGCGGGACTGATGGCCTTCTTCTGGCCCTGACAAAATGGATGTGAGCCTGAAGTGGCCCACGTGTATAATAGCAAATATGGCCCAAATATGCCAAATCACATGTGGGCCTTTTTTGGCAAAGATGCGGTGCTCTCGGCAACATGTGATCTGGATGTGACCCTGAAGTGGCCCGTGTGGTAAATGGTGAATATGGCCCAAATATCATAAAACAAATATGGGCCACCTTTAGCAAATATGTGGCACATGCGGCATTGCTATGGCTTGGTTCTGGCCCAGATCTGGCAAACAGGAGCGGACCGCCCAAGTGCCATCATTCCATGCGGTATGTGGGTCGGATGAAGATGTTGTGTGGGATGGGTCCAGGTCACAGCAATTTTGCTATCTGGGTTGTATTTGCATAAAGTAGACTTGGTTTCAACTGTATGATATTGCATGTGTCCAAAGGCCTGTACATGGCTCACGAAACTTGGATCAAACTGTCAATCTTGGCGATATACATAAAATATGAACAATTAGAAACTACATCGCCTATTCCTTGCCTTACACATTTTCAAAGATATTGTTTAGTCCCTACACTGACTCCCAGTTGCTGCTTGCATCCAGTGTAAGACTCTGGTGCTAGCCTACAGGGCAGTGAAAGGAACAGCTCTTTCCTATCTCCAGGCCATGGTCAAGCCCTACACCCCCGCCCAACCACTTCGCTCTGCTGCCTTGGGATGCCTGGTTGCCCCGTCGCTCAGAGGCCCCTGCTGCCGATCGACCCGGTCACGGCTCTTTTCTGTCCTGGCCCCACAGTGGTGGAATGAACTCCCCACTGATTTCAGGACAGCGGAGTCGCTGCCCATCTTTCGGTGCAGGTTGAAAACTCACCTGTTCAAGAACTTCTACCCTGATGCTTGCTCTTAGCACTTATTGTATTCACTCATTTAAAAAAAAAACTTTTCTTGCACTTTTACTTTAGCACCAGTTTTGCTCTTAGATACTTGTTTAGCGAGAAGATGCACTTATGACCTCTGATGACTAGTAGTTCTCCTGATTTCCTATGTTAAATGCACTTATTGTAAGTCGCGTTGGATAAAAGCGTCAGCTAAATGACTGTAATGTAATGTAATTTAGTCAACTGTTAAGGTGGACTTAAAGAACATTCAAGAAGAGGCTGCCATGATTGTTGCTGTTTGAAAAGGGATAGCCAAAACCAAGGACTGCCCAACTCGCATTGCTTCTAGCCAATCAGTTTGTCTGTCACAACATCGCTTGTTTAGATGGAAGGAAAGAAACAGCACACATCATTTATCTAGGTGGAGAGGTTAATAGTAATGTACAAAGTATGACCGTAATATACAGTGAATGCTGTTCCAGTAATTTAACTCTTAATTACAAGGTTTGCTTTTTCAACTCAATAATTTAGACCTTGTATCGATCCCTTCTGTCTGAAGGAGCCTACTTACATTATTTAAATGGTAACTGCCCACACATCAGACAGTTTTGGAGGGAATGTACTAGATCTCACAGTAGCTTTCAATACCCTAGTGACTTTTCTGTTTGTGTTGGACTGATTTTCATCATTATTCTGCATTTTTGTTTCCTGTTTTTATTCTTTTCCAATTGTTCAGCACTTAAGGCAGGTTGGTAGATTTTAAGATGCTTTATGAAATATCTAATTGACCTGACTTGGTTCCTCTCCTCCTCACCTCTCTGTATCTCACTGAAGGATGCATAAGGTGTTAAGAATCACTTTAATCACACCAATGACACTTCCATCCATCCATTATCCAAACCACTTATCCTGCTCTCAGGGTGCTGGAGTCTATCCCAGCAGTCATTGGGCAGTAAGCAGGGAGAATCTTCTTAAGAGTGAATGTTATCCTATAAATTCATCTGCTTTGCGGGGATGCTGGAGCCTATCCCAGCAGTCATTGGGCGGTAGGCAGGGACACACCCTGGACAGGCCACCAGGCCATCACAGGGCCCAATGACACTTGATCTAGTAATTTTATGTTGTCACGTGGTACTAAGAAGGGTTGTCCTCTTTTCCCTTTACTTTTTGCCTTGGCTATTGAACCTCTGTCAATTTCATTAAGATCATTCCCTCTTTTACACAGAGTCTCCCATGCTGGTGTCAAACTGAAATTGTCGCTTTATGCAAATGACCTGCTTCTATACGTATCAGATCCACTGACTAGCCTTTCGTCAATCCTCTCCATGCTGAAGAGATTTGGCTCCTTCTCAGGTTATAAAGTGAATCTTCTTAAGAGTGAGTGATATCCTATAAATTTATCTGCTTTGTTACTTAAAGAATCCAATATTCCTTTCAAACTTATCTCTTCAGGGTTTAGATATCTAGGGATCAATGTGACCCATACTTTAGCATCTTTCTATTCTGCTAATTCCTCTCCCTTGGTCGCCCAGGTCAGGGCAGACTTCCAGGGGTGGAACTCTTTGCCTCTATCATTGATAGAAACAATTAATGTGGTAAAAATGAATGTCTTGCCTAGATTTCTCTTTTTGTTTAAATGTATCCCTTTGTTTTTGCCCAATTTTTTTCTTCTTCATATCTGTAGACCAAATTGGTACGACCTTTTATGGGGTGAGAAGGCACCCAGGGTGAGGAAATCATTATTGCAAAAAATTAAATTCAATGGCGGACTTGCCTTACCCAATTTCCTGCACTACTATTGGTGAGGACATATTCACAAATTGACTTATTGGCATCAATCTCCAGGGTTGTTATGGTGTAGGCTGGAGGTTCAATCATGTTCCTCATCTTCCCTAATGGCCATACTTACCTTCTCCCTACCAATCAATCCTTCCAGCTCTACAAGTAGCTCTGTGTTGCTGTCTACCCTTAGGATTTGGTTTCAATTCAGACGTCATTTTTAGTTTATGTCAGCCTCCACTCTAATGCCTTTAGTGAAGAATCACCCATTTCCCCCATCTCTCAATGATGCCACTTACATGTTATGGAAGAGTCAAGGCATTAAGCTTTACAGAGACCTCTACAAAGATGGGAATTTTTATAGCTTTTCAGATCTATCCTCAGATTTTATTTGTCTGCGTCCCACTTGTTTTGTTACTTTCAAGTTAGACACTGTGCCTCCTTTCTTTTTCCATGCTACAATTCCCTCATGGATAACAGAAATCACTCATATCCAAGATACATGAACAGTTCATGGCTTTTGATGGTCATTCTGTTACCAAAACTAGAATAGCCTGGGTGCGTACGATGGTGTCGTTCAACTTCCGACGTACGAGTACTTGCACAAGAACTTCCGGTCTGGTTTGTTGAGAGAAGAGATGGCTTTGTTTTTACACTCGCTGTTTGCAGAACCTCCCTAAAATCACGGTCAATGATGTACATCGCATCGGGAGTGCTTCCTATGTAGCTCAGACGAGCAAAAAAGAAAAGGGGTTTAAGATGTACACGTATTTTGAGCTACATCAACAACTACGAAGATGAGTAATGGCATCATTAGAACTATGCTAGTGCTAGCTAGTTAGCTAACTAATGTTAGTTGGCTGCCTTGCAACTAACATTACCTTGATACTTTGTTTTATTAGTCAGCTAATGTTGCTAACTTACATCTACATTCAAATCACAAATTTTCAGTGCAATGACACTGTGATGTGGATGAAATGTTGTGGCCAAACAGAGGAGAGACTGGATTACCAGTGAGATGCTAAAGTCGAATTTAAAGTATCTTTACAGTATTTCCTTTAACCTTACATGAGTTCATAAACACTGTTTTGAATACTGTAATATACTTTTGAAGAATTTTTGTGTTTGGAACAATCTTTATTGATAGCAACACTAGACACAGTAGTCCAGAGACTAATAACAGTAATTTGGTGACCACCAGGTCTTTGTAATATAAGGTAAATGAAAATGTATCGTAGCGAATTCGGGGGACAACGCAACCACAAGAACTGCCCCGGCCGGCAAGCAAACCTGTATCGCCCGCACCGCAGGAGACATCGCTAACCGCTCGACTAAGGGGTCGGACCCGCGAGCGAGCGGCCAGCGTGTCTCCTTATCCATGCACGTTACAGTATTCAGGGTTGACCATGTCATAATGATGCTGATACGTTGCATATTGCCAGTCTTTGTTTATGTAATGGTGAAGACACATTTCCTTGTGGTGATATTGTTATACTCTATTGACACATTTATTCAAGTTTGAAACATGAATTTATCATTTTGAATGTATTGGGGACTTTTGCAGGTGAAGTTTAGCGTTGTGCTTTTAACTGTTCTAGGGATTGCACTTTACAGTTTTGGGAATGTTGACAGTTTCTGGAACTGGATTTAAGCAACTGAGAAAAACTGTAATTTTATTTTCTGGTGTAATAATTGTGCTGTGTGTGCTCATCCTAGTCTAATAAGAATCTCGGAAGAAGAAAAAAAAGAATGACTGACAATTGCGAAGCACTCACATATCTTATTTTTCCTTCCCTCATTCTTCTACATCCCCAAACAATGACAAAAAGAGAGTCAGTATTTGAAGGCATGATTCGTTTGACCGAAATTCGCACACTGTGGCCCACAACAATACTCAGTGGAGCCTGATTCATGGCGTTGATACTTGAACGCCCCTTTTTGCCCCGTTTGATTCCTTGATTTTTCAGACGAGATTAAGATTTCGGACGAATAAGTTAGCAGCTAACTAATGATTCAGTAGGACGTAAGCGTCTGGTTGTACCGGAAGTTCTTATGCAAACAGACACATCCGGAAGTTCCGCAGCACGTCATTAATGCACCGAGCCTATTGCTTGGGAGCAGGAGCTGGGTACATTTTACAGACCAGTGATGGGATGAAGCCATGCACAGAATATATTCAATCACACCTTGTGCAAGGCTGGAACTTTTACAATTCAAGGTATTACATAGAGTTCATTTTAAAAATCTCAACTATCTGAAATCTGTCCTAATATTTCAGACCAATGTGACATGTCATGCTTCCTCTTGTAGCCCGAGCCATGTGTTTTTCTTTTGTCCTAGACTACGAAAATTGTGGAGTGATTATTTTATATTGACAAAAGATTTTGGAAATTGATATAAAGATGGGCCCCTCTATAGCAATATTTGGGGTTGCAGGTGATTCTTGCCCAATCAGTTCTTCACAGTCAGACATATTACCTCTCTTGACGAGATGCCATATTTTACTTTTATGGAAATCTCCTAAGGCTCTATCTATTTCTCTGTGGTTTAGGGATGTTGTGTCTTTTCTTGAGCTAGAAAAGACAAGATTCTCGGTGAACGGCAGCTCTGTTAAATGTTTTCATAAAAGGAATTGTTTCATATATTACTTTAACTCCTTACAAACCTTGCCCTCTGACTAACCCCCCCCCCCCGTCTGCTCCTTTCCATTTTTCTTTTTTCCTTTTTTTAGAGTTCTTAATGCTATTTTTATCTATTTATTCATAATTATTTGTGTGTTTTACATATTTGAAATATTCATACATACTGTAATCACTACTACATAGTATTGCTGTCTTCTGTACAGAGACAATGTCTCGGTGTTCTTGTTGTCGGAGCCTTCTTTGAGGCCCCTGGGGATAGTCTTGTCATAACAAAAATGGGAAATACTTGTAATTTTATACATCTGTATTTATTTTTTTATCCCTAATAAAAAGACTTAAAAAAAGAATCGTTTTCATGTAACGCCGAGTCATCGCATTTCGTTCACACGCTGACTTTCACACGGCTTATCAGCTATGAAAAATACGTAAAATGAAATTAGACGTTTTCCTCAGAGCTGAAGGCTTATTCTATCAGCAGTACAATAGTGGGTGGCCCAGGGAGGTTCTGTTATAGTGGAAACAGCTGGCTGGCTGTCAGTTCCCTCGTCGTTGGGATTCTGCTGCCTCGGCGCCACCTGTGCACGGCAGAGACTCGCTGCACACCTTGTCTGTACGGAAAACACATAGACCTGTGCTGACTTCACCACTGCACACATGCACCGACTGCAGGGCAACGCTCGAACCTTTTCTGCCCTTTCAGATGCAGTTGTGAGCACACACACGCACTTCACTGACTACACACACAGACTTCACCACTGCACACATGCACCAACAACAGGGCATCGCTCGAACTTTTTCTCACTCTTTCAGATGCAGTTGTGAGCACACACACACACACACACACACACACACACACACACACACACACACACACACACACACACACACACACACACACACACACCACCGTTAAATAGAAAGCAGACAGATGTTCCAGCCCCAGTCCTTGTCTGTGTGTCAGTCTTGCCTCCCACAGCAGAAGGTGAGCAGCCTCCTGTTATCTCCCCTCCAGAGGAGTTCTGTCAGAGGTGGACCACGGGAGTGTTCTAGGTCCTGGCTGCAAGCCAAATGTACGCTACTGCTGCCTGGAGGGCTTGCATGCACACACACACACACACACACACACACACACACACACACACGTGTACATGCACACAGCAGAATCCTGTGAAGGCCTGGTCTACAGATGGGCAGCTATGTGTTTTTTTAGCAGAGCCATGTGAGAGTGATGGGGTGTGCGAATGTCACTTAAATATGTTAACATGCAAACCAACACACCAGTTACTGGGAGTATCGGCTAATGACTGACGTGGTTTTAGATTATGACAGAAACCTGATTAAGAGGTGTCCCTGCCTCAACACATCAAAAGATTAAGCACATGTGTAGTGGATAAAGCGCTCGTGCTTACTGCGTTTTGGAGCTTAACCCAATGCCAGTAATGAGATAAAGGTGTAGACGTGATGGTTTCTATCCCCATGTTACCCCCGGCTTGGTCGGGCGTCCTGCAGACACAATTGGCCGTGTCTGCGGGTGGGAAGCCGGATGTGGGTAATGTGTCCTGGGTCGCTGAAAGATAGCATCCGGATGTGGGCCACTTCAGGCAGTGATGCGGCACTGATGGTCTTCTTCTGGCCCTGACAAAGTGGATGTGAGCCTGGAGTGGCCCACATGTATAATAGCAAATATGGCCCAAATATGACAAATCAAATGTGGGCCTTTTTTGGCAAAGATCGTGATGCTCTCGGCAACATGTAATCTGGATTGACCCTGAAGTGGCCCATGTGGTAAATGGTGAATATGGCCCAAATATCACAAAACAAATATGGGCCACCTTTGGCAAATATGTGGCACATGCGGCATTGCTATGGCTTGGTTCTGGCCCAGATCTGGCAAACAGGAGCGGACCGCCCAAGTGCCATCATTCCACACGGTATGTGGGCCGGATGAAGATGTCATGTGGGGCGGGTCCAGGCCACAGCAATTTTGCTGTCTGGGCTGCAGTAGCACCTCCTCTGGTCAGGTTGGGGGCGCCCTGTTCAAGGGGGGGGGGAGAACTGGGAGAGAATAGTGTGATCCTCCCACGCGCTACGTCCCCCTGGTGAAACTCAGGTGAAAAGAAGCGTCTGGCGACTCCACATATATCGGAGGAGGCATGTGGTAGTCTGCAGGCCTCCCTGGATCGGCAGAGGGGGTGGAGAAGTGACCGGGACGGCTCGGAAGAGTGGGGTAATTCCATTATCCAAGCCGCTTATCCCAACTGGGGTCGCGGGATGTTGGAGCCTATCCCCAGCAGTCACTGGGTGGCAAGGCGGGGAGACACCCTGGACAGGCCGCCAGTCCATCACAGGGGCGAGTGGGGTAATCGGCTGGATACGATTGGGGAGAAAAAGGGAGGAAAAATCCAAAAAAGAAAAAAGATGGGTGGTTTCTGAAGTGGGAGTAATGCTTTTATTGGTTTGGTAATTGTATATCTAATCTGCATGTAGTATGCATAACAACGCTATGCGGGTCTGAGTGTGTGTTTGTGTGAGTCAACACCACTTAGTGCAGTCATGCCAGTCAACACATACGAGGGAATAGTAGAAACAAAGAAAGAAAGAAAAGAAAGAAAGCGAAAAAGTTGGACATGAAGGGAGAGTGTGTGTGTGTGCGTGTGAAGAGCAAGCAAAAGAGGGAAATTGAAAGCCAGGTTTGGTATGTGTGTGTGTGTGTGTGTGTGTGTGTGTGTGTGTGTGTGTGTGTGTGTGTGTGTGTGTGTGTGTGTGTGTGTGTGTGTGTGTCGTGTGTGCGTGTGTGTGTGTGTGTGTATGTGCAGGTGCGTTTGTGTGTTTTTGTGTGTGTTAATGTGCACACTGTTCAAAAGCCCATCCATATGTGAAATTGAAAAAGACACATGCAGCTTGTGGTGATATTAACTTTATAGCAAGGCAGACGTTAAAGAGAGCCATCTGCTTTCACCTTCCTCCCCAGCCTTCACTCTCATCACCCCCCCTCCCCCCGCCTGTCTGTCTCTCTCTCTCTCACTCTTTCCTCCTCTCTCTTCCCTCTCTCTCCCCCCTCTCTCTCTTTCCCCCTCCCCCTATTCCTCTCTCTCTCCCCTCTCATCCCTCCTCCCCCTCTCTCCCTCTCTCTCTCTCTCTCTTCCCCCCTCTCTCGCTGTCTCTCCCCCTTTTTCTGTCTCTCTCTCCTTCCCCTCTCTCTCTATTCCCTCTCTCTTCTCCTCTCTCTCCCTCTCTCTCTTCCCCCCCTCTCTCGCTGTCGCTCCCCCTTTTTCTGTGGCTCTCTCTCTTCCCCCTCTCTCTCTATTCCCTCTCTCGCTCCCCTCTCTCTCTCTTTCCCCTCTCTCTATCCCCTCTCTCTCTTCCCCCCTATCTCTATTCCCTCTCTGTCTTCAACCCCATATTCCCTCTCTCTCCCCCTCTCTCTCTCTTCCTCCTCTCTCTATTCCCTCTCTCTCTTCCCCTCTCTCTCCCCTCTCTCCCTCTCTCTTCCCCCCTCTCTCACTGTTTCTCCTCCTTTCTCTGTCTCTCTCTCTTCCCCCTCTCTCTCTATTCCCTCTCTCGCTCCCCTCTCTCTCTATTCCCTCTCTCTCTTCCCTCTCTCTCTCCCCCTCTCTCTTCCCCCTCTCTCTCACCTCTCTCTACTCCCTCTCTGTCTTCCCCCCATATTCCCTCTCTCTCCCCCCTCTCTCTCTCTGTCTCTCTCTCTTCCCCCTCTCTCCCCTTCTCTCTCTCTCCCCTCCCCTCTCTCTGTCTCTCTCTCCCTCCCCTCTCTCGCTCTCTCTTCCCCCTCTCTCTCTACCTCTCTCTACTCTCCCTCTCTGTCTTCCCCCATATTCCCTCTCTCTCCCCTCTCTCTCTCTCTGTCTCTCT